>NW_006771327.1:0-438 GCF_000442215.2 Lipotes vexillifer
ATCCTAAACCTTCCACGTTCCCTAACCCTAAACGAAACCATAATCCTAAACATAAACCTTACCCGAATTCTTACCCTATCCCGTGCCCTAATCCTAACCCGTATGCTAACACTAAACCGTGCCCTAACACGTACGCTAACCCTCAACAGTTGTCATACCCAAACATGTACCCTAAACCGTCCGAGTTCCCTAACCCTAATCCTGACCCTAACCCTTACCCGAAGCCTTACCCTAACCCGTGCCGTAAACCTAACCCGGACCCTAACATTAACCCGTCTCCTAACACGTACTCTGACCCTCAAAAGTTTTCGTACCCTAACCTGTACCCTAAACCGTTTCCATTCGCTAATGCTAAACCTAACCCTAACCCTAAAACTAACCTTTAACTGAAGCCATACCCTAACCCGTGCCCTAATCCTAACCCGTACGCTAACACTA
>NW_006771329.1:0-8276 GCF_000442215.2 Lipotes vexillifer
TCCCCCCCCCCCCCCACACACAAAAAAAAAACATAAGTTAGGTTCTTTATTAGCTCTACTTTATAAAAGAAGACTCTAAAGATAAGAAGAGTCACGTTTAAAATTCTGCATTACTGCAAATAACCTCTTCTTTGCACCATGTCCTGCTTGTATTATTAAATGCATTGATTCATTTTTAAAAATATGCCATCATATTCCTATCAAAGGACACTTGGAGGGTTATACTTTATTCAGATCACACCCTGGAACACTCAACCAGGTATATAAGTGAGGGGAAAGTAAAAAGTCACATTCACCAGAAAGGGTGAAGTAACAGAAATCCCCCAGTCCCATATAGTGTCCTTCAAATTGAAGTTACATTTGACATTGACGCCTGTGGCATTCTCAGTTTTCTTTATATAAGAGTCAAGTTCAGAAAACAAAACCACTATTTCATTTTATGTTATTTCAGTATCCGTGTGTTGAAAGGTATTTATGTTCCTGCCACATACTATGCCCTGCAGAGGCAAAAATAAACAAGACAATGATTCTCTTTTAAACTCTAGCCAGATGGGAATTTGTCTTGAACAATTGAGTTTGGAAAAATGTGAGACCTTAAGAAAGTGTGACTTTTAAGAATGATGTGGATTCCTATGTTTTCAACATAGCCATCTCATAGAAAGATGGAATATTTAAGATAACAATGAAAACAACAGAATATCTTAGAGAAATCCAATAAAATCATCATTTGTCTTAGGTGAATGTGATATCTAAGAAATGATACCCTGAATATTAGGAAAAGCAAAAACTGCAGAAAAATAAAATTCAGTTCACAATTGAATGGAAAAATTTAGATATTGAAATTCCTTAATAGATGCCTCTTGTAGATTTACTATCATGGACCTGAACTGAGTAGCCCCCCCCCCCAAATTTACATTCTACTCACAGCTTTTATTTAACAAGTCCAAATTTAAGGTCAAGTTGATGCAATGTCAAAAACAATGATTCTAAACAGGACTCGCTTTAGTGTGTATATTTATAAATTTTCTGAATGGAGAATAGGGTTTGAAATTTTGAAATACTTGAGGGTTATTAATGGATACAATACTTTTCCCTATAATTCATTACTTCTGTTCCTCCTTACCTCCCTTATTCTGCTGTTAAATAGAAAAAAAAAAGGAAACAGAGCTAAGCTGTATCCCTGAGAATATATCAGGAAGAAGTAGATTGCAAGAATATAGCAGTAAAAGCTTTTGAGACAGATGTTAGTTCAGATCCTGTCTCCAATACACACTGACAGTGAATGTGTGAAATTTATTTCTGTGAGACTAAAATTCCTTGCCCATAAAAGGGGAATACTACCTTTTTGGGAGGATCAAATGAGATAATATATTTAAAGTATTTATTACAATACCTGCCATTTAGTAAGTGATAAATAAATATTATCTATTGAGACAGCAAAGGGACTCTAAATTAAATAAATAGATTCATGAAATTGGTTCTTACCACGTTCTAGCTGCAGGCCCACTCGAGAAGGGTACCACTTTGGACCTATTCAATGAAAAATAACATTTAATTGTAAGCACAGGTGTAAACACATTTTATTTATTTATTTTTAAATAAATGCATTTATTTATTTATTTATTTATGGCTTCATTGGGTCTTCATTACTTCTTAGGGGCTTTCTCTAGCTGTGGAGAGAGCGGGCTACTTTTCGTTGAGGTGTGCGGGCTTCTAATTGCGTTGGCTTCTCTTGCAGAGGACAGGCTCTAGGTGCGCAGGCTTCAGTAGTTGTGGTACGTGGGCTCAGTAGTTGTGGCTTGTGGGCTCTAGAGAGCAGGCTCAGTAGTTGTAGTGCACGGGCTCTGCAGCATGTGGGATCTTCCCAGACCAGGGCTTGAACCGTGCCCCCCTGCATTGGCAGGCGGCTTCTTAACCACTGTGCCACCAGGAAGCCCTAAACACATTTTAAAAGCAATAGTTTCCATTGGAAGACAGATTAGATCTCAGGAAGTGAATAAAAATTATCATTCAGTGTCAGAAATGGAGATAGTGGTTATCCTTTGCAGGGTGCTGAGAAGCACTGTGGATAGTTCTGGAAGAAAGCATGATGGGAGCTTTAGGAGTGGTGTTTTTCTGCTTTTTGATCTGAGGACTTTTTAAGTAGTTGCATTCAATTTGTGGACATGTTCTAAAATAAGTGACCTATGACTTGTGTGCTTTTTGAAAATTATTCTTCAAAAAATAATCTTAACCATCTTCATTTAAAACTGGAGAACTTTGACTTCATTTAAGATTTATTTAACATTAGCCTGTGAAAGTGAGTTATTTTCTCTATCAGGAGTAAGGCACTCTATCAGAATAATATATACCATCGACTTTTAGTATTATGGGCATATTAATTATAGCAGAATCGTCACTTTAGTATCTTTTTAGTTATACTATTATTAGTAATACATAGATTACTAAAAATTCTATCTGGTTAGGAAAATCAAAATACCTTTATTACACACTGCCATAAAAAAAAAAGTTGGTTCACAATTACCAGAATATAATTATTTTCTCTTAAAATGAATTCTATGTTACTATTTTAAAGTCTCTATTGAAAATTTAATTCTTAACGTTGAAGTATAATTTTAAGCACATACAGTTAATAAAAAATAAATTAAAAGAAGAAATCATCAAAAGAATATTCCACAGTTGTTATTTCATTCTCAAAACATTACTTTCTAAAGTGTCAGAGTAATTAATGATAACATGGCATAACTAGACTATTGGGATCAATTCTTTCTAAATTTACTGCAAAAAGACAACTATACATGCAAGTTCTCATGGACAAAAAACTCATAAGTCAAAACTTGTAATCACAAGTTAAAAGCTATTTAGGATTATATCTAAACAAAATTTAGTAATAGCGAGGCAAATGAGGAAGACACAAACATTTAACTCTGACACTTGATTTTTTTTAATTAGAAAATATTCAGGTAAAGAGACTTTATTTTTTTTTGTATTTACGAATAATTGTTATTATTTATATAGCCATTTGTTGTTCTGAAATGCATGTTAACATTATCTGTTGAAAGGCATTTATAAATAGCTACCTTTATTATTCATAGTGAAAATCTGCTGCCAAAGAAGCATGATGGAAACAAATGCAAAGAGATGTCTACAATTTTAATTGTTTCCAATTATGGATATTGAAGAAAAGACAAAACTTATGACATTCCATTTATATTTGACAAATAGTCATTGAGCACTTATGATTAGTGTGCATAAGCTGTCAAGTTCTGTCCATTTTAACAATATTCATGTAAGACATCATTTTCAATAGCACTTTATGATGCCTTTAATGGTGGAAATGCCAATGCAAAACTTACTCCATCATTCTAGGCAAATAGATCTGTCTGTGAACTAGATGAATCAATACTGGCTGAATCCACAATGATCAGTCAGAGGAGTCAGAATCTCTAAACACCTTCAGGGAAAACCATGTCCTTCCAACTCTCTCAACAAGGATAAACTATAAATCTACTTATGAAATAAACCCGGCACTTAACGGTTGTGATCTTTGAACACTGTGTCCTAGTGAAAGAGAATTAATAACTGCCTATTAAAGCTATAGATTAGTTTCAGTCATCTTTTCAAAGAGCAAAACATACATTTTCTGAAATGCTCTGTGATTGTTGGGGTGAGATGGAATAGGCTGAAAGAACAGCAGAGAAAAAGACCGTTTATAAAGGATAAAGGACCCATGTTATACAAGGTTTTTTAGCATATATGAATGGTCTAGACTATTACTTATAATGCTGAGTACATTTGAACTTGGACAACTGGCTCACAGCTGAATTATGACTATGTAGTAGATCTAATGCATCTGCCAGTATCTTAAATTACTTAAGATATTAAACTTGACTTGTGTAACTCCTGTCATATTCTAGGCATGACTTCGCATTCTATCCTTGATGAATGGAAGTGTTCATATCACTATGTAGTAACGTCCTAAATAAGTAATGTCTGCATGTAATTCAAATAGATTTATTTTAATAAGATAGGGTTTTCTAAACTGCTGGTTGTGACCCATTAGTAAGTTGAAAAATAGAATTAATGTTATTCTCAGCATTATATAAAGGAGTAGAATAGAATAGAATAAAGCAGAAATGGATTGTCATGGCACTGGATGTCATATATTAGAATAAACTCTGGATAGACAGGTTCAGTATTGTTTCTTGAATTTTTGTTTCAATAACTTAAATTGTAGAGATACATTTATGTTTTTATAAGATTAATGTTCATTCTTTATTCTGAATCATATGGATCTAATATATATATATATTGTATTTTATTATAAAATAAAATACATTTCCTAAAGCTCTGTATTATAGAGCTTTTTTATAAAAATTGACATCAGTGATTGAATTAAATCCTGTAAGATAAATAAAACAGATTTAAAGGTTTGAACATTTTCTTTCTTCAAAAAGATTTGTTTTAAAATTTTGAAACATAAAGGAAGAGGGCAATAATATAATTATATTGGATATAAATCATCTAAAATATGTTATAAGCTACATACACTCAAGTACATATGCCAGATGCCTGTCCTTACTTTCTTTTAACCTAAGAACGTGTTGACTGCCATCATTTTATTATGATTGGAATTCCTCTTATAGAATATTGATCAACAGTATAAATTTTAGCTGAAATGCACCATTCATATTTCCAGATATTCAATCTTAGAAATGACAAAAGTCAGCAATAGAGAAATATTTTATTCTTGACTCACTGATGGCATGTGTTCTATCTTTGTGTATATGAAAATATAGAGCCAATTAGTAGTTACAACATACAGACTAAAGCATGCATAGATTAAATTATTTAGTGTGATATAGTTTATAAGGTATTAAAATTATTCTTGATAGTTCTTGATTACACATGGTATTGAATACTTAAATGAAACATATGTGTCATATTAATACTGAAAGAGGAGAAATTTAGAAGAAAAAGTACTGTAGGAACTTTTCAGAAATAATTAGTATCCTTCATGACCTAGAACTTGACTCCCTTACATAAGACTCTAGGTAAAACTTGCCCCCTAACCTCTACCAGTTTCTTGATCACCATTCCTACTAGGAGGGAGAAATTCTGAGAACAGTTAAGGATTAATTAAAGAAACCACTTAATGAATGTGGTGGAATATTCATAGCGGACCACAGAGACGTTTGGGGAAAGAAAGCAGTGATTTATTTTTATTGTTTACATCTTGGGTGCTTTGTGGCTGGTGCGGTGAGATGGGATGAAGAGTAAAGAGAAATAGAATGCAGTTCTTAAAAATATGCTATGCAGACCTGGCTGTGTTCAAGAGTTTAGCAGAAGTAAGATAAAACAATGTTGTACAAGTTTCTATGCGGTTCAGTTCAGTGCCTCAAAATTCCATAACTGCATGTAGGAGAAAACAAGTGAATTTGTCTGGATTGTTCACTGTGACCTACCACTAGATACAAGTGTTGCAGTCAGAGTTAATCTGGGAGATGACAGTTCCAGAGAGGAAGAAGCAAAGAAGGCCCATATTTTCTAAATAATTGATATATACAGGATATTAGGAAATACATTTGAAATGTTCAGAAAAATAAATATGTGACATGTCAACAAAACCTTTAGGTAATAAAGCCTCAAAAATGTAGCATCATACATTTAAAGTGTATTAATTGTTATTTTCAATAACCCACTTGAAAAGTGAACTATATATAATTAATGTGTTTATATGTAATATAAATATGTTATATATTATATATATTTACTTTTTTCAAATACAAGTACATATAAAAGGACTATGTGTATATATATATATAACAATGCAGATTCATTTTAAGGTTAAAAATTTAAAAATGGAAAAAATAGTTATATGAATAGATGAATAACAAGACATTAATACAAAGGAACCATTTAGAATTCTATCTGGAATAATAAAGTCTGGCATAATGTGAATATGTACTAAAAGTTAATATAATGCAAAATCTCTTAATGACATTCCCTATATGAAAATTAATAAAGGAAGGATATCATCAATAGTTGATGAAGAGGTTTTGATGGTAAATTTCTGAGCATAGAATACTGCATTTCACCTTCAGTAGACTTTTTTCTTACCCCAGAAAATGACAGTAATACTATAGATGCTAAAATAAACATAATTAGAAGGCCATTAAAATCCTATAGGAAAGAAACATTTTTTTTAAAAAATCTCTAAAACTTATGAAATCAACTTGATTTAATCTAAAATGATTTCCTGAAATGAACTAAAATAACTGCAAGTGTAATTGAAAAACAACTGTGAACCAGTAGCTGCTAAGTGCATTTCAAATGGCATCCCATTTCAGGATAATCTTGTAAGGCAAGCAAATAAAACCAGAGTGTAATGAGAAATAAATTAAAGGAACTATAAGCACGAGGTAAAATAAAGAAATTAATTTTCCAGAAGAGGGATGGTAGTAGTCTCCTGTGCTTAAATTCTGTGACATCAGATCTGAGTTTTGAACATACATCTATACACAACACTTTGAAGAAAAGATAACAGGCAAGAGGCCATTTGTTGAAAACATCAAGCATGATGATTGGTCTTGAAATGCTGCTTTCCATGAGGTGATTTGAAACATTGTATATATTTTATCTAAAGAAAAAGATTTAGGGGAAAATGAAAGTAAGTTTTAAATACTGAACAATTATTAAGTAGAATAAAGACAAGGACTATTAGAAACACCTTTAGGGTTAACTGGAAGAAAGAGTATTTGTGCAAGGTAAGAATTTCACTGAAAGTGGTTAACCACTGGCTTCCTCTCATAGATATGTGTAATGTGAATATTTAAAAGATAATGTAGCATAAATTCCTCTATTTGGTGGGGAGGTGGACTGAAAAACTTTTAAGATACATATCACGTCTCAAAAAAGCATTTATTAATAATTCCATATTATTAAAAAATGAATACCTGAAACTTTGCATCAGGTTTTGTCAATCATCCTAATAATATATATTTTTAATCCTTGCTTAAGGTAAATTAAATTAAGAAAAATGATTGGCATAATAAGCATAAACTACTACACATAACGTGCATAATGTTTGTATGTATAATAAGCAGACATAAAATTTTTCATCATAGAATATTCATACTGTAAAATTCTTCAAAATATATCTACTATTAATCATAACAATGAAAAAGATAAGGCCAAGTATGATGAAATTATTTGCCTAAATTAAATCAATGATTTAATGATTAAGTCTGGTCTACCACCCAAGACTCTCAATTCTCAATTTACTAAACTTTCTAATATACCATGTTTTATTTTTTTTTCTGATTCTTTAAATCAGTAAATAGCATGTCAAAGAGCAGTAAAAGGAAAACAGTAAGTGAAGGAAAGGAAAATGAATATATGTATCCACTCTTATTCTCAATCCCTTGATTGTTCTAAGCCTTAACTGGGACTTTTATTTTATTTATTTATTTCTTATTGACATATAGTTGATGTACAATATTATATACAAATGTACAATATAATGATTTGCAATTTTTAAAGGTTGTACTCTATTGATAGTTATTATAAAATATTGGCTATATTCCCTGTGTTGTACATTAAATCCTTGTAGCTTATTTTATATATAATAGTTTGTACCTCTTAATCCCCTACCGCTATGTTGATCCTCTCCCTTTCTGTCTCCCCACTGGTAACCACTAGTTTGTTCTCCATATCTGTGAGTCTGCTTCCTTTTAGTTATATTCACTAGTTTGTTGTATATTTTTAGATTCCACAGATAAGTGATATCATACAGTACTTTTCTTTCTCTGTTTGGCTTATTTCACTTAGCATAATACCCTCCAATTCCATCCATGCTGCTGCATATGGCAAAATTTCATTCGTTTCTATGGCTGAGTATTAGTCCATTGCATATATCTATATCACATCTTCTTTATCCATTAATTTGTTGATGGACACTTAGGTTGCTTGCATATCTTGGCAACTGTAAATAATGCTGCTATAAATATTGAAGTAAATTCTTGTTTCCTCATCATTTTTTTCTGTTATGCACGTTAATGTCTTTGAAATTGAAACATTTCAGTAGCAAATTTAAAGGACAAAAAAATCAAGTCAGTTATAAATGGTTTAAATGGCATATCACTGTTTGTATTGCATAATCTGTGGAGTCTCTCTGGATGGAAACTTATTGCAAGTTTGCCAAATATATGATCATTTATCTGTGTCTTTTTTTTTTTTTTTTTTTTTTTTTGGGAACCCGGGCCTCCACGTGTTTG
>NW_006771329.1:8523-20085 GCF_000442215.2 Lipotes vexillifer
TTGTGGTACACGGGCCTCTCACTGTTGTGGCCTCTCCCGTTGCGGAGCACAGGCTCTGGATGTGCAGGCTCAGTGGCCATGGCTCACGGGCCCAGCCACTCCATGGCATGTGGGATCTTCCCGGACTGGGGCACGAACCCATGTCCCCTGCATTGGCAGGTGGACTCTCAACCACTGCACCACCAGGGAAGCCCTATCTGTGTCTTCTTGTTTATGCAGAAATTGAAATGCACTGCAATGTTATAAATTATATTTAATACATACTAAGTGCCCACTTATACACTATAAGAATCTATATGGCATGATTACCATTCTTCAGTATTTTATAAATTAAAAAGAAAACAACTGATGACTCAGAATGATGCACATAACATATTTTACAATGTCATTTTTAAGAGACATTGGAATTCAGAGAAGGCTGAAGTGACTGAGTACTAGAAAAGCATGGGAGTATTTCATGGGCAGAGACTTTATTAACACATAATATATAACTAATTAGAAGAAAATAGGAAAGGTCAGGTGAGAAATATATGTGGAAAATTAAAAAGATACATTGAATCATTTACCTTCCAATATGTGTGTGTATCTTCAATATATGCACTGAAGTAAATGTAACTTTGTAGAAAATATGTTATTTCCCTAAAAATAACAAATTAAAATAGCATATAACAAAGCTGATGGATTCCATTCAGGGATAATTAGTTTTGTGACTTTCCATAGTCAATGATTGCATTTGGTTGGAAACTATATTTCCATGATCATGATTCAGTGTATTCACGCTAATAATAAATAAACCTTCCAAGATATGTTTATGATATGAATAGTCAAATTAATATACTCAATCATCAGTACTTTTTAAAATAAACATTTGAAATGCAGCATATAATACAATAAATGATCAAATACCAAGATTAAGTCCAGAGAGCATCAGATATGTAGTGTCTCATAAACTTAATCACCTAAATTTATTAAAAAATGAGTAAAGATGTAAATTAAGGAATCAAAAACATGAGAAAAGAATATGGCACTATAAACATTTAGAGTTTTATTTGATAAAATACCAAATAAAATTTATAGAAAACAAACAGTTAATTTTATAGTAATAAAAATGTAATGGAATGATGGTATAGTCAATATGACGAGGCAGAAGAGAGAATTTGTCAATTGGAAGATGAACCAGAAGAAATTACTCAAAAAGTAGAAAATTAAAAGGAATAAGAGAATATAAAAAACATTAAAAGAAATAGAAAACTAAACGATAATCCATACATTAGACATCCTTAAGCGTATGCAAAGAATTCCATTAACTGCAATAGTAAACTATATGTTCTACCCAATTCTTCCTATTGAGGACAACTAAGAAGGTATGGCAAAATATTTTATCAAAATCTCCATAGAGTTAATAACAAAAATGAAGTATTATGAAGCTAATATCTGGGAGAAAGGGAATCCCAGAAAGCTGAGCCCAGCAACTGAAGCCACATTCCTCTCAGGATATCTGCTTATATTGAAAGAGACAGCTGAGCAAGGCTTTCCACAGACTCACAAGCCTGAGAAAACAGAAAAGCAGATTTTATTCTCAATCAAGAAGGAGAAGTCCTAGTAAAAGCCCACTTTTTCAACCAGTATCACAAAATAAGGACAAATCAGAAACACAAGTTCTCACAAAGAATGAAGCTGAATTTTGAATCATCTTAATACTTGTTTGGATTCAAGGGATCTGTAAGTTCCAAAGTCCAGCCCTACTGCCTGAAGAAGCAAAAGTAAATCTCTGGAGACATACAATTTTTATCCAGAGTCTTTAATTACCTCACATTTTTTTATATTTTCAAATTTCATGAAGGGCAATTAGACTGAGAACAGATTTCAAAATGATGGCAACAAGAGATATTGTCCAAATAGCTTCCAAATGGAGTATTTTTTAAAGGAAATATAAAATAGTAATATTATTAGTTAGACTGACAAATCTTACCATCAATAGACCCTTGTTGTCTGTTAGTAGATGAACATCCAAAGGATCAACTTTGAGAAAAAGAAATTGATTCTAGGACTGAGATGAGATAAACTAAACAATATTGAGCAAAGAAACTAGCACATAAGTAGATGTTTTATATAAGATAGCAAAATATCTATATAATTTGAATATATAAATTAATAATGATAAATAAATAATAATTTACATTCATATACAAAAACAAAATACTGGACAGCAATAATGTACAAAGTGGAAAGTATTGTTTGGATTTAAGCATTCTGAATACCTTATAAAATTTAAGAAGGATGTAAAAAGTAGTAGTTAATCTCAGATTTTGATAAAAGGTTTTTAAAATTTTTTGAGCAGTTTTATTAGTAAAATTTTATACATCTGGGAATCCAAACTTATTCATAATAATGGCAAACTATTTTCCTTATTCTGGCATCCAGAGATGTACACAACTTTCTCCTTTCCTGTCCAGCAAAAGCCCTGCTCCAATGGGAAGTTCTCATGCGTACAAAACAAAATTAAGGGACAGGAAATATTGACCAGGCCATGGAATGCTAAATAGGAAACAGGGTAGCATTACAGAATGTCCTGTGTACGTTGAATTATCACTTTAGCTACATTGCTTTAGTAGTACTTTTATACTCTTTCCAAACAGTAAAAGCCTAAAAGCCTGAACAAATGGGCAAGCACATGAATTCTGTTTCTTTTCTCATTGGAAATAAACACCAAGTATCATACAAAACCCTTCCTTGATGTACTAAAATACTTTCTGGTGATTTAACATTGTTGAATCAGTTGTTTTATTTGTGAGAAATGATTCCTTCCTTATAGTACTTCACTAGAAACAAATGAACCATTTTATTCCCTGTATACCATAAATGCCACCTATGCAATTAAGTGAAAACGCTAAAATGGAATCAAGGAAACCAGTAAAAATATGTGTGATAGTGTTTATGTATCTGAAAAATAAGAGGACAATTTCCTATCTTATACCCAATAACAACAACAAGTTTTAACACTCAAACCAGCATCAACCAATGTGTATAAATTTTGCTGACCTTGAAAAGAAAATGCATCTGCTAGAGAGTTTGCTATTACAAAGTTCTCAAATAAGAAAGACAAAGTGTTATAATGCTGTATAATCAGGAACCACAAAGCAAGCCTTCTGTAGGAAAACAGACATGGTTCTAAAAATATTTAAAAGCTGCATAAACAAATATTCAGAATTATAAAATAAAGAGTACGAAAGCAAGAGACATAAAGTAACAAGCCAATTTCACAGTAAAATACAGGGCACAAAGCAAGAAAATGTGGGACAGGAAGAAGAGCATACAGAGCACAACTGAACTATTTCTTTGTCTTCTCTGGTTTAAGTTTATAACCAGTTTGTTCACGTAATTACCCACCATACTTCTAAGGAAGCACCAGGATTGATCATCATGCCTATACTCCCATTTACTTTAGATATCATTTAGTTGTTCAAGTGTCTCAGAGCATCCAACATCAGAGTGAAACTTCTCCCAATTTGGCTTTGTACAACAACTAATCAGACCTAACTGTCCACCTCTCCATGTTTTCTCAGACTCCACCAGTGTACTTCAGGGCATTTATAGTCTGTCATCAGCAACAACTTTTAAATCAACAACTTCCACTCAAAAAAATCCCTCAATCTTCTTACTTTAATATAAAACTTTTCTGCATCTTCTTCAACTGGTATTTATTATTTATGCCAAACCCAATTGTGTGCCTAAAAGTATATTAGGAATCCTCCTTGCTATTAAATCCAAAACATTTTTTCTCCATTCTCCTCAGGTAATGCCTATCAACAGACTTTACTACCTAGCATTATTACTTCTTGTTGCCATCTGTGATCCACAGGTATTTCCATCTAAGTCACTGAGGACTTAACTCAGAGCAACCTCTCTACCACTATTTATCTACCATTGTACCATTGTAGGTGATTTTAATGTTACTTAAATTGCCTGTTCTTTAGTGCCTTGATCTACTCATCCAAATATTCTCTGTCTACTCTCTCCCTCTTTCCCAGAGTCTCATGCTCACCAATAAATGCATTGCCTCCAAAACACATATTTCCAACATCCTACTTCCTCATCATCACTACCATTCCTTCCTATTTAATTAAGTTAGTATTTCTAGCTCAGATAATTTTTGATTCTCCAAGGACTTCCCAAAAATTATCTTACTATTTTCACTATGATAAGTTTTTTATTTCTTCCACATTTAAATTTTTCACTAGGCTCAATTCTAGTATCTATAATTGTAATCACACCTAATCCATGATCTTAACTACTTTGCTACTTAGAAAATGCTAAACCTTGTTGTATTCAACTATTCCATTCTCTGTGTCTGAATCTGAGTTTTTGAATGGTTTTCCTCTGATGCTATCACTTCCCTGGTTTCCCTTATACTATCAGAATGAGCAGACCCCAGTACTACTTCCCAGTTACTTTTTTCCATTACCTTGCTTTTTGATCTTTCTATCTGAAATGATTTTATGTAGCTATTAAGATGCTTACTATACATTCCTCCGTACTGTTGTGCAACATCATGAGGATAGGTAGCTATAGTCATTTGTATTACCACTATATAGAGAGATTAGAAGATTACCTGGCACAGAGGAATGTGTGAATTTATAAGATTTGAATAAACACATGGCCTCTTATTTAAGAATAATTGGCAGAAGATATGCACCATAGCTTTAATAAAATGTAATATCAGTTATTTATAATAAATCATTTTCCCTGTAAAATGAATCTGTGTCTTGTTACTAGTTAATTGCAAAGTCTGTGGACATTGACTGGGTTTAAATCCTGAGACTATAATCTACTAGTTGTCTTATTTATCTTGAGCAAGTTACCTTTCTGAATCCTATTTTTCTCATATGTTAAGCAAAATTTTTTGAAAACAAATAGAGGAGGGGTAACAAAGTTATCTAACTCTTAGGGATGTTTTGAGACTTAAACGAGATAATGCATGCAAATAATCAAAAACTCTTAGCAACTAATTGAAAGATGTGATGTGTGTAAGAAAGATTTGTGACTGCTGAAATTAACAAAGATAAGGGGGAAATAGATTGTAATCATTTCCAAGACAGAGTGCATGGGCAAATTGAGCCAGGTAAGAAATAAATACTGTGATACAGTGTCTATTTGCCTACATCTTCTTCATGTGTTCACATGATTTACTTTGCAGTAAGTCACTGTTTCTCAGTGGTGCAAAGTGATCATGCTCATAAAAAATTTGTATGAACAATTGTAAATTTCACACTATGCTAATATAATTCTATTTATCAATCATATATGAACTCACTAGAGTTACAGAAACTAATAGAGCAAATAAATAATAGAGTATGAATAATGTCACAGTCAAAACACAGTTGCTCTTCAACAGGGACAAGACCAAGGAAACATTCCTCACCCTACACCTCAAATTATACATTAAATAGATTTTACTTTGCCGCCACCAAGATGAACATACACACATACACGCAGAGTATGAGAACATTATGAGAATCTTCTGTGCCATAAGAAGCTTGAACCTGATGCTGGAGGTAGTTAGGTAGTAAGGACAAGATACTAGAGCAGGTCAATATATGAGAAAATGTATCCAGCAGGAGTCTATGCAGATATCTAGATTAAAAATTACAGATTAAAAATTACAAAGACTTAAACTGTGGTTATGAGAATTACGGTGATTTGCAGATTTCAAATATACCAATGGTATCAAATTGGTAATTTTTTCAGTAGTAGTCATTTATTTATTAATCAGAGGCCCCTTTCAGAAAATCGCATTGTAATTTTTGAACACAATCTAAGAATTTTAATAAATATACTTGTAATATGGCTTTATGTACACATGCCTGCACAGCCAGACCTATATACAAACAAACACAAATAGTTGCTCTTATAATTGAGATATTTCACCTTTTTTGGGATTAGGAAAGTTTACATTAATTTGTCATTCCCCAAACCCAATAGCTTCAAATATAAACAAAATGCTTAGGATATATATGACTTCTCATTATCAAACTACTACAATTACTGAGAAATCCAAACACAGTTTTCAGCTAAGGCAGATAAACAGTACATAAGGTGAAAATCTTCCATCTCAATAAACCCTAGAACTTTTTAAATGACACTTTTATATCACAAGATGATTTAACATGAAATACATTTTATTATATATTGTCCCAAAGATTACTTCTTTTCAGTTTTCACCAATTGTTAGGACTTGGAAAAAACCTTGAATGTTTCCAGATTGAGTCTATTCCCTCAGGTGTGTGTGTCAAAATTCTAATGAATTGCTCTTAGGTGTCTTCAATATGTACAAGATATTGAGATGCCAGATTGGCTGTTTAATATACAGTTGAAAGTTCTAAGAAAGAGACAGTTTTGATTTCATTTATTCATTAGTGATATTTTCTAAGCCATGGGAATTGTTGAGAACATAACATAAGAGAAAGAAATGTAGAATTAAAAGGGGAAATTGTTGAAAATAGAATCTGAGAAGTAGTGAATATTTAAGAGGCCAAAAAGTGATGAGCTGTCCTCAAAGGAGTCTGGGAACAAAAAGAGATGACAAAAGTCATATATAATATCTTAAAATCAAATGGGCAGAGAGTTAAAATCAACAAACAAAAGAAGACAATCAAAGAGAAGAATGGTGTATTAGGTCAAATGCAACTGAGAGTTCAAGTTACACATGACGAAAAATGATCCACTGCCTCAGCAAAACAGAAACTGCCAGTGACCTTAGACAGGTCTTTGGCATGCTGACAAAGAAAACTATTTTGAAGTGAGTGCTAATTGATGGACAGAAGAAGGAATGATGGTATTGCTAGAAGTGGTTTGTAAGTTGAGATATTCTTTTTTATTTATTATTTTAAAAATTTTATTTATTTATTTTATATAGCAGGTTCTTATTAGTTATCTATTTTATACAGATATTCTTTTTTTTAACATCTTTATTGGAATATAATTGCTTTACAGTGGTGTGTTAGTTTCTGCTTTATAACAAAGTGAATCAATTATACATATACATATGTTTCCATATCTCTTCCCTCTTGCATCTCCCTCCCTCCCACCCTCCCTATCCTACCCCTCTAGGGTGGGACAAAGCACCGAGCTGATCTCCCTGTGCTATGCAGCTGCTTCCCACTAGCTAGCTATTTTACATTTGGTAGTGTATATATGTCCATGCCACTCTCTCACTTTATCACAACTTACCCTTCCCCCTCCCCATATCCTCAAGTCCATTCTCTAGTAGGTCTGTGTTTTTATTCCCGTCTTGCCCCTAGGTTCTTCATGAACTTTTTTTTTCTTAGATTCCATATATATGTGTTAGCATACGGTATTTGTTTTTCTCTTTCTGACTTACTTCACTCTGTATGACAGACTCTAGGTCCATCCACCTTACTACAAATAACTCAATTTCGTTTCTTTTTATGGCTGAGTAATATTCCATTGTATATATGTGCCACATCTTCTTTATCCATTCATCTGTTGATGGACACTTAGGTTGCTTCCATGTCCTGGCTATTGTAAATAGAGCTGCAATGAACATTTTGGTACATGACTCTTTTTGAATTATGGTTTTCTCAGGGTATATGCCCAGTAGTGGAATTGCTGGGTCGTATAGTAGTTCTATTTGTAGTTTTTTAAGGAAACTCCATGCTGTTCTCCATAGTGGCTGTATCAATTTACATTCCCACCAACAGTGCAAGAGTGTTCCCTTTTCTCCATACCCTCTCCAGCATTCATTGTTTCCAGTTTTTTTTGATGATGGCCATTCTGACCAGTGTGAGATGATATCTCATTGTAGTTTTGATTTGCATTTCTCTAATGATTAGTGATGTTGAGCATTCATTCATGTGTTTGTTGGCAATCTGTATATCTTCTTTGGAGAAATGTCTATTTAGGTCTTCTGCCCATTTTTAGATTGGGTTTTTTGTTCTTTTGTTATTGAGCTGCATGAGCTGCTTGTAAATTTTGGAAATTAATCCTTTGTCAGTTGCTTCACCAGATACTCTTGACAAAAGAATAAAGAGGAAGCATTTGAAGATATAAGGAGAATGAGAGTAAAGGAATAAATCTCATTTATTTAAAGGATATGGATAGAGGATTGCACAGTGGAGCTAAGAATTTGATATGGATCAACCAGAAAGAGAGCAGTTTAGGTAAAGTACAAAAAAAAAAATAAAATCACTGTTAAGCTAGATGATAAATCCAAAGACAGGTGGTGTTCTAGAGACTGTGTATCTCCCTGAGTTCCAGAAACTGGAAGTCCTGAAGCAAAAGAGCGATATGTTTAGAATAATAGATGGTCAAGAGATTTGTTCAGAGTTTCAAATATTGAAATTAACTTCTAACTAATGACAAATCTCATGGTATTAATAAGGGGGTAAGTAGCTAAAGCAGAGTGGAAGTGATAATAGCAGAAAATCAAGGAGTTCTGGGACTAGCATACTGGATGGTTATTATTTTAGATGTAATTTTCAATGAAATGCCAGAACTTCGAATGAAGGTGAAATTTTAGTCAGATTCTAGAGCCATCAAAGAAAATAGAGAAAGGTTATGTAGGTAAGTACAAAACAAAGAGGAATGAAAGGTAGTAAACTAGAATAACATGAATCTTACAGAAGGTGAAGTTTTATGTGAAAGAAAATTTAATGACTTAAATTTTAAAAGTTAACTAGATGAATGATGTACTGTGGATTATGACAAAATATAGGAATTTTACTTGATGAACATACAGTCAACCTCAAATTATACTATAAATATGTCTATCTAAAATATTCTTTTTAGATTAAATCATTTTACTTTTGACTCTCCTACATTATTTAGGTACAGCTCAGAAATGACCAAGATAGGCTTTTAGACTCAAGTGATATTGTAATAGGGAATTAAGATATTCTATTGTTAAGAACATATAGATATAACAAGTAGTAACATGTTAATCATAATATATTTGTATTATATATACATTATTTGGGGTTTCTGAAAATCTTTTGTCTATACTAAATAAATTAGCCAGGAAAGATTGCTTAATTCATACAAATGCATTTCATAATTTTCTGAAAAGACTTTAGAACCTCTCTATACTTTCCCAGCTCTATGGTGGAAAAAGTAAATACTTTAACAATATGTTCAATTGATGATATACCTTGCCCTAACATCTAATCATACACACACACACACACACACACACACACACACACACACACACCCTAAGTTCTGTATATTAAAATGCACAGAATACTTATATAATACCGCATAATGCTACCCTATAATCATTTAGATGGTACTATGAATAAAAGCTGTCTCAGTGTGGCTTTATTTGACAGTTTATTCTAACTCATTTCAAGAGAGAACTAGTACTCATTAAAATATATGGTGAGGGCTTCCCTGGTGGCGCAGTGGTTGGGAATCCGCCTGCCAATGCAGAGGACATTGGTTCGAGCCCTGGTCCAGGAAGATGCCACATGCCTCAGAGCAAGTGAGCCCGTGCACCACAACTGCTGAGCCAGTGCTCTGGAGACCACAAGCTACAAGTGATGAGCCTGCTTGCTGCAGCTACTGAAGCCCGTGTTCCTAGAGCCTGTGCTCCGCAACAGGAGAAGCCACCTCAATGAGAGGCCCCTGCACCGCAGCAGAGAGTGGCCCCTGCTCGCCACAACTAGAGAAAGCCTGTGTGCAGCAATGAAGACCCAATGCAGCCAAAAATAAATTAAATAAATAAATTTATTAAAAAAAATAAAATAAACTATATGGTAAAAAGATAAGAGTGCTATTCAGGGTGATATTTGGTAACTATTAAAAATTAAATATTACTGATTTATATAAATATTGGGATTATAATTTTGTAAAGCATTATGCCCCTGAAAATGTTTAGAATTCAAATTTATAGAACCCTAAAACTAAATGAAAGGGATGTCAAGAAGTTATCTTCTGAGAATTATGAATGAAAGAACAGAAAAATCATGATGCAAAATAAATGACCATGGGAACATTTTTAAAGTAGAATTAATTCTCTAAGATTTAAATTTCTAAGATTTAGATATTTTAAAAAGAAAATATATAAAATATCTATATGAGAGAAAATAGCTCTATAAATTTATTAATAATATGTGAGTAGAAGCTAAAATTTTAAAAGTGACAAAGACAATTGAAATGGTGAGAATCCTATATCTATTCCTTATACCAGGATATATTCCAGATACCAAAAATATTTTATATAAAAAACAAAACCATAACTTACAAGTGTGAAAATAAAACATCAATAATATTTTTAAAGTTTGGAGGATGAAAAAATAATTCTAAGCTACACAAAACAGAAAATATGAAATATGTAATTGGCAAATTTAGATTTATAAGATTTATTTTTTTCCAGAAGAAAATAAAAAACAGTGACTGTGGCCTGTACACCAATTAATAAAGACATATATTATTAAGGCAATAAAAACATCTGAATAAACAAAAATGTGGGTAAAGACCTTGAATGGGCAATATCCAGAAAAAATACATATAAATCACAAACAAGAGTATGAAAAACTTCTCTAGTGATCCAATACATGGAATCTAATACTAAATGAAATTGTTTTTCCCATCCTTAATTACGAAAAATTGATATCTGTGAATATCCAGGGTTATTGAGAAAAGGGAAAAAAGACATTCTGAAGTATTGTTTTGAGTCTGTAAATTAGGAGGGTAAATTTTGCAATAATGTATTACATCAATAATAAATACATCAATGCATAGTACATTGTAAATGTTCAATAAATATTTTTCAACATTCAACAAATATTGCTGAATAAACAAACATAATATTGCTTTATTATGGAAACAGTTAGGTATGTATCCAGAGAATATGTATTGCTCATCCAAGCAAAAGTATATCTCCAGTAATTTTTTTGTTTGTTTGTTTTTGTTTTTTGTGGTACGCGGGCCTCTCACTGTTGTGGCCTCTCCCCGTTGCGGAGCACAGGCTCCAGACGCACAAGCTCAGCAGCCATGGCTCACGAGCCCAGCTGCTCCGCAGCATGTGTGATCTTCCCGGACCGGGGCACGAACCCGTGTCCCCTGCATCGGCAGGCAGACTCTCAACCACTGCACCACCAGGGAAGCCCACGGGAAGTTTTTTTTAAGTCTCTTGAAATCTTAAAAAAGATTCACATAGTTTTAGGCAGAATGTCACCGGGACTTGTATAATTCTTTATTTTTCATCTCAGTTTTCAAAGCAAGGTTTAATTCTTCTGTGAGACCTTTGTGAGAAGATGAGAATGACTAGAGTGTGGTGTATAGAGACATGAGTATGAAAATCACTGAAGCTTTCCAGGAGAGACTTCAAGATACAAACAAGAATGATAATTACAAGTGTTAATGAATAAATAAATGGAGATAAAGAAAAACTAGTGGAGGATTTGCAGCTGAAGGCTTTTTACCATTTTGGTACATGAAATAAGAAGAGGAGAAATAGGCCAAAGTATATATTTGTATGTGTATGCATATATATAATTTTATAATTTTATCTCTTTATCATGAAAACCATTGCTCTTTCCC
>NW_006771329.1:20095-31821 GCF_000442215.2 Lipotes vexillifer
GCCTTAACAGCTAATATTATGACTGTAGTTTCCTCCCCTTTCTACCTCTTCACCAGTCTGATTGTTATGGTGTCACCAAAGTAATCTAAAATATGACTCATAACAAAGCAGAACTGAAAAATTATGAGCCTTAGAAGAGCATAAGATAGTCATTTTATAGGACAAGAAAAATCACAGTAAAGAAAGTTCTAAAATAGAGCTAAGAAAAATGTTACACTAACACAAGTCAGAGAAATAGGAGGAAGACAAGAAATCAAGTTCAGTCAGAACACCTAAGAGAAGAAAGGATAGAGATAAACGACATGTAGAGAGAATTTTCCCCTCAGGAAACCTAGTCTTCTGATAAGAGTTTTATATATATATATATATGTTTTTTTTCTTTTCTTTACAAGATTAACAATTCCTATTATAACTCCAGGGCCTAAAAATAAATATCACCCAAAACATCTTAATAAAAAATGATTTGGTGTCAAAAAGTAAAGAAGTAACTGTAAAAACCTTACTGTTACAACACTGTAGTTATAAAACAACTGTAGATATAAAACTACATATATAATATATATTTTTATTGTTAAAATAATTTATGAATTTGAATAAAGTATTCAATATTGGTTAATCTTAAAATATGCTAAAAACATGAAATATTAAGGCAATCAACACATAATTATTTTTTACCATTATATATACAGTCACATATTGTTAGATTTAGCAATATTTTTTTATTTCCTTTCACCATTTGGCAAATGTATTAAGCATAATGTCCAATTTAATTCACTCCTAGATATTTCTCTGTAATGTGATACAGAAAAAAATGTTTTTGTTTCTCTACTTTGTAAAACCTGAAGACCAATACGTCTTTGAAATGCACTACAATAAATACAAGATCTTCTGAATATTATTTTTCTTTTTTAAAGTAAAGGTAATTTTGAAAAAGTAGAAAAAGTTACAATTTATTTAAAGCTGATAAAGTTTAGAACTGTGCTTCAAAAAGTGAATAAAATAATAGGGGTCAAGAAATCCTTAAGTCTTGATACAGGTATTAAAACTAACCATATTATCATCATATTTTCAACTGTCCAGTTCTGAAACTGGATGTTACTAGGATTTTTCACAAGCTACTACACCTCACTTTCCTAATTACTAGAAAAGGCTCTAGACCACATAAATGTAGAACTGGTTCTAAAATTTTAAGTCACCATATAATTATGTCTATATGTAGACACAAACTAACATAAAAATAGTCATAATATCACACATCAAGGTGACTGCACATTCTTTCTAAACATACATTAGCTTTTGATTAACTTCCTTGTTTCCAGACAGTGATAGAAATAATATATTCTTACATTGTCATTATTAACTTAAATGAAATAATTTTGTTGTATCTTTCTGCTTTATAGCAAAAAAGTCTTTTTAAAATGTCTTCACACTTATTACTACAATCTAAACTTTCTGAAACTTTACTAGATAAAATTACTAAGTCTTTCAAAGGGTGGAAATTCAATTGCTAGCTTAACAAAACAAATGCATTTAGAATGTAAATAAACTGGAAGTACTTGAAATAACCAGGGTAACATCTTTCACATATATTATGTACTAAGGTACAAATTATGAGTTTTCAATAATTTAGAAAATATTGGCATAAATATACAGAGAATTTAATTACCAAGCTAAAAGTTAGAGAATTAATCCACAACAGATCTCTACACTTCACTTGTTTTATTCTTTTTTCTCTACTATAATGCATTTCTGGTTCTCTTCTGCATATCCAAATCCTACATGTCTTTATGGCAAAATATCAAAACTCACCTGCCTCAAGAATTTCAAACTGGATAAGCATATTTCCAATAATTCTATTTCATCCTGTATCTGCTTTATGTTCCTATTAAAAATTCTAAATAGAGTTTTCCCCACATATTTATAAATTTTATATACATTGACTACTTGGGTTTTATTTTTATATTCTTTATATATATATATATATATATATATATATATATATATAATCTTCTTCATGAGCAATTTTTTGAAGGCTAATAAGATGTCTTCTATCTTAATTTGATCATTCATTATGCCTAGCATAATGTCATATACACAAAAAGTATTCAGCAAATAGTCTACATTTTTCCTGAAAGAAAATAATGAAAATAATAAAACAGTTCTACAGATTTTACTCTCAAGTATTGTTAAACAATTTGATGTATTAAATTGTGAGCTTTAACTATTTTCAGAAAAGAAATGTTGTTCAGCTAAATCCAAAAGTATTGAAAATGCTCCTTAGCAAAATCCACAGAATGTACAACACCAAAAATGAATCCTAATGTAAACTGTGGACTTTGCGTAATAATGATGTTTCAGTGTAGGTTTGGGGGGTGTAAAAATGTACGACTCTGTATGTTTGTGGTGGGGAATGCTGTACCCCTGTGGGGCAGGTGTATATGGGAACTCTGTATTTTCTGCATAATTTTTCTGTGAATCTAAAACTGCTCTAAAAATTTAGTTTCTTAAAAATTGTTACCTAATAATTATAGACATTATCACTATGTTAACAATTATAGCTAAACTAATTGAAAAGTTGTAAAAATAAAAGAAATCTCATATAATTATTTCCCGATAAATAGTAACAGGAGATCTCTTAATGAGATCTCTTAAACTTAGCTATTAATAAAATTAAATAACAATTTAAATGCATTGTTTAAAGAATTTCTATGTGGAAGATATTTGACCAGTATAAATACTGAAGTAAAAATTTTGCTCTATATTTGCTTAAATGTTAAGAAATATATTGATTAATGCCTTTCACATATAGGAAGTTTCTTGTTAGTATGAAAAAAGTTCAAATAAAAAACTGAAAGTGTTGAAGATTAAAATGTGAATTAGAAAGTTAGATATGAAAATGGTCACAATGAAGAAGTGTTTAGAATAGAATAGAATATTTCTGAGTTCCATGTAAAAATATAATTTCCACGCTCTTTCCATCATAATATTGAACTTATTCTTACAGGTAAATCTTAAGCAATTTGAGAAAAAAAAGACTGTAATATAAATTCAAAATTGTATATAAAACTTACATGCTTTGTGAAATCTTTGTTTCACGTCATGAATAGTAGATTTTTGTGTCACCTGCAAAATAAAATAGAATTATAAGGAAAAAGTGTTCATTTGTTTGCTACATATTTGTTTAAGAAGAAAACATAATTTAATATATTCAAAATGTAAAATAAGTACAAAATAGCCAGCTTGTTTTGTTTAGCTCTTTAGGCACTACTGCTTTGACAACCCTGAAAATTTCATCAGTATAACTTTTTCCAAAGTTTTATATTTGTATATAATAATAATAGTGTAATCATGTGAGTCCATCCAAATTTTTATCTCAAAATATACTTTTGAATTTTCTCTGCCCATAATATTAAATTTCTGGTTTCCAAATTGATGAGACTATCAATTAAAAGTATGAGTAAATACAGAAAGAGAAAAAATATATAGTAAAAGAGTTTATCAGAGGAGGCCAAGGATATAAAATTGATTTACATGGACAAAAGAGGGAAATGTTTACTTCAAAATGTTATAAGAAAAAATTATATCTAAGCCCTGTAGTTAGTTATGTTTTTAAAACTTCCATCCAAAAATATAATAGGTCCATCAAAAATCTATGTTAGATACCTTTTTTTTTTGGAATCTTTAAATATTTTATTGTTATTTGATCCTAGTCTACTAAAATTACCTCTTTCTAATGTTAGAAAAGTGCATAAGGGAAAAATGTTTCTTCATCTAAATAGGAAAAGTCATGATAAGAGTTTTATCCAAACACCTCAAGCCATCACAGTACTTTTTGACTTTCTGATTTTGTTCATATCAAACTTGCCAACTGAAATTCCCCTCTGCCTCTGATTTTTCACTGGCTTATGAAAAACCCAACAATCCTTCAAAGTCTACATCAATGACATTTTCATGATCATGCAAGTCAAATTTATTTCCTTTCTCTAAACATGTATAGAATATTGCATACATTATTTTATTTTTTGCTACACTAAAAATCTTCTTATGGCTATTTTGGAGGATAAAATGAAAAAAAAAAAGTGCATAAAGGGATGCCACATAATAATACTCCAGGCAGTTCTTATTAACATTATTATATTATATTTAATATTGTATTATATATCAAAAGCATGATGATGAATACATTTACTATATTCCACTCCCTCCCATAACCAAGTGTGTGATATACCATTCAGAATTTTTTTCTTATTTTTTCTATTTATATAGTTTACTAACAAGAAAGCTCTAAGATTTGGGCACTGAAAAATGATATTAATTTCCAGTTATGTTATTCTTTAAATAACAAAAGAACCCTAAATGATTCTGTTACTATGAAATTTTAAATTGTTCATAGCATTGTCCTTTTCTGGAATATGTTAGGAAATATTTGAAAAAGTTTTAGGGTAATATATATTTATTTGCTTGAACATGTCATATTTCATTTTAAATTTGATTATTGCATTTGATATTTGAATTATATTTTTAAAAGGGGATGATTTGTTTTAACAATGTTCATTGCTTTATCTCACTGTTACTTAATCACGAAGCACTATTATATGTTGTGTCCTCTGACAGGGATGCCTAAAATCCACGTGCTATCTCTACAGTAACAAATACTGGTCCATCAGTCTTTTCAAAGGCCATCTAATTTAAAAAAAATAATAATTTTCATAATTAACAACTCCTCTGTTAGGATTTGCTATATGCTTATCTTCCGCTTTATGAGGGCACATAATCTTGTGCTTACGTGCTGGCAGTTCCAACAATCTATCAGGTCCTTGAAAACAATGATCTGGTGTATTGCAGTTTGTGTCTCAACCTGTAGCACACCATATAGTATATAAGGAAGTGTTAGGTCACTTTTGTTGAAGTCAAAAATAAAGCTGTGAATGCAAAGTCACATGAAAACAGAAGCCCCTTGATCTGATATGAAGTGTTTCACAAGTAGATTACTATGGAAAAGCTGTATTTTTTTTCCCCAAACCAGCATACATTAAATGACAATATTCTAATTTATATATGCATATTTTTTCCTGAATTTACAAAATTTCAAGACTAAGATTATGTTCTCCTAAAAATACCTACATGTGGGAAGTGGGTTGTTATTAAAATCTTTCTCACAAAGTTTTAAATTTATTTTATTTTTTTAAATTACATTGGACTTTCACTTGTTAAAATGTTGATTTTGCATAAATCTTTGAGAACTGACCTTTCTGGAGCAATTTTAGTCAAATACAGCAGAAAAGAATATAATTAACCATTAAATGATTCAGACAGCGTTGCTCAATTAGCCACAAGTCTATGCTTGATCAACTCTTTCAGTACTTTAGCTGTACTCAGAGCACAAAGAGAGGAAAAGATGATAATTAACAGAGCATATAGGACTCTCTGATTACTAAATTGATGACTCTGTAGCTTCATCAAGAAGTTTATTCGTAATAACTTCTACTTTTTAGCCAGTTTTACCTCTTAGAAAGGACAAACTATCATTACAATAATGTATTCACTTTTATATATCACCATTAATTGTGTAGATGGAACACAGAGAATTTCAGGATTTCAGATGACGGATTGACATAGATACACTACTATGTATAAAATAAATAACTCGTAAGAAAAAATTATATGTTTATTTAAACCGAAGTACAATTCTGACAAACTTTTTGATAGCAACAATAATTGTTCTGTAATATGTCAGCTTAAATATAATTCCCAAAGCCCTTAGTTAACTTTAAAATCTAGTATGAATGGTAAGTATAATTTTGGATATCTGGGTAATTTCTAAGTAATATAGGAGGCTCAAACATTGGTCATGTGGTATAGTCTATATCTAGCTTTGCTTCTTATTTTTCTATGTCATGAAGTAGGTAGATCTTTGTGTCAGTCAAATTGCCACTAAGAAGGTATAAAAGGTATGTGTGTAGCAGTGGGGGTTATTTCATGTGTTCTTATAAACTCTTTTGGTTTGTGTGAAATTGTGATCTATATTAAGAAATATATATTTTGTCTTCCTCTTGTTTCTGGCTCCTAAAACCCTTGGAACTTCCTAAGTGATGAGAGTAATAAAGGTGTCCTTTGTTATGTTAAAAAGAAAAAAACAAACAAAAAAAACCCTGTAGTGATCAAATGACAATCATATTCCTTTCCAAATAGTTACACATATTATTACATGAAAATTAACTATATGAAGAAAACAGTTAAGAAATGAATGATATTCTACTACCTATTGATGAATTATTCAGCTTCATAATCATAAGGAAAAGACTTAATGTATCTATGCATAATCCAAATTAATTTATATTCATTTCTTTGAAAAAGGTGATTTTTCCATAAGTAAAAAAATTCTACATCAATAATACTGTTCATCAAAATATAAATTCAGATAAAGGGGAAATAAAAAGTCCATGTGATATATTTTAAATCTAGTTTGATTTTTTTTTTTTTTTTTTAGTGGGAGAATTTATTTATTTTTTTATTTTATTTTTTTAACATCTTTATCGGGGTATAATTGCTTTACAATGGTGTGTTAGTTTCTGCTTTATAACAGAGTGAATCAGTTATACATATACATATGTTCCCATATCTCTTCCCTCTTTAGTTTGAATTTTCTTAATTGCAGTTTCTAAAATGTTTCAGGGCCATATTTAAGTGATATAATTGCCTAATGATAATCAGAATAAAAAGTCTTGGAAGAAGTAAGCGTTTATAGTCCACTGAAAAATTATTGCTTAAAACATAATTGGTTTCTATTTATTGATTTGCAGTGACAATGACAAGAACATTTACCAAAATTGCTTTGCTTTTAGTTGTAAATGGAAAAGGTGATGTTTAAGAATACTTCAATTATAAGTGCCATGAAATATATTTTGAATAAAGGCTCAAATATAGTGAAAATAAAAATGAAAGTGATAAGTAATAATGGGCTCAGTATTAGTAGTATCTATCAATCTGTTTTGTATATATGTACATATGTATATAATATTTATTAGTAATAAAAGTATACGTTATTCTATACTATTGTGGTGATTGTAAAATTGGCCACAATATTTTGCAGATCCTCCCATCAAGAACTAGAGTTTATTTCCCTGGACGTAATATTTAAGCTAGCCTTATGATTTGATTTAACCAAAAGCATATGTTGAAAGTGAGGCTGTGCAAGTCATGAATCTAAGACTCGACAGGCCATGTATTTCTATTCTTTCTGCCAACACCCTCACATAAAAAAGCCCGGGTTAGCTTCCCTAGTGATGACAGACACATGGCCCTGTTGCACCCTTTCCTAGAGCTCGCTCCCAGATCAATCACCCAGCTACCTGGCAGTGGGCTTGAGCCCAGAAGACATCAGCAGATCTGCTGAACAACTATAAGCTAAATCACCAAATAACAGAATAATGAGATAAATAAATGGCCTTTATTTTAAGTTGCTAAGTTTTTGAGTATTTTCTCTCAAGTGGTAAAGAACTATTAAAAACATTAATCATGTAAGGAGGACAAGGAAAAGAAATTTATCGCTCAATCATTTCATTGTACAGATTACAAACAAATTCAGAAGGGTGATGTTTAATTTTTTAAATTGTACATCAGGTTTGTAAATCACCTGCGATGTTAACTCTGTTGTGTAATTAATTTTTGGCTTTTTTCTACTGACGATGTTAAAGAGATATGTCAATTAACTTTAAAAAAATACACTCAAATGTCAAATTCTATATGCAAAAATGAAACTAACATGGTACCACTGTGAAATATGTCATATGTTTAGTTTTATAATAAATCTGAAACTATTCATGACTCCATAAATATTTAACTTTATTTGCTTTTGAAAGATGCACAATGCAGTTAAACTGAATTTCAGCAAAAACGAAAACAACACAAAACAAAAAAACAGTAACAAAAAATATAACCAAAATTTTATACTTCATAAGATCTTAAAATGTGAGGGTTTTTTCCCCTTGGTGATTCAAGGAAATCCACAGTTTAAGATTCATAGTATCTCTTGGGAAAAGAGTTATTATGGGTGGCCAGTTTTCTAGAAATGTAGGATTTTACCTACCTCTTTATGCATCAAATATTTAAATCCATCCACTTTGAATAATTTTCTTCCTAAAATATATTTATTGCCCTACCAAAAGAAGGATAATTTTAATGGTTCTTAGAAACTGAATATCTGTGACATATTAGTTATTTTAGCAAATATTTGTTCTGTTCATCATTTCCACTTCTCTAGAAAGTGATGCTGTTTGTGTTGGACTTGGCTCTTTGGCTTGCTTTGTACAATGGAATGTGGACAGATGAGGCAATGTCAATTTCAAGCCTTAGGTCCTAAAAGGCATTATGAGCTTTCACATGACCATCTGGGAGCTACTGAATTCTACCATGACAAGTACATGTTCTGGAAGCTGGCTCTCATTTCTTAACTTTTCCCTTCATTCTCTTGCTACAGTGTCACTTCTTTTTTGCTTATAAACCAGGCATCCAGTATTGTTTTGACTAAGTAATTAGTGAGTAGAATTTGAATGAGAAATTGGGGCTCCATATATGATTAAAGTGAATGAAGTTTGGAATATGAATTTTGGAATAAATAACTTCATTGCAAAGAGTCTGCTTACTCTGGTAGATTTATAGTTGCTCAAAATAGTTGTTGTCCTTCCCAGGGCAGGCCTTCTAGAGGGAATAATTGGTATCTCTACCATGTTGAACTCAGGCCTGACACAGATTGACCAGTGAAATATGAGAGGAAAACAAATGTTTAATGTCCAAGCAGAAGCTTTACAAGCCAGAGTGTGGCTCACCAACTGCCATGGACTGAATGTTTGTGTGTCCCAAAATCCAAATGCTGAAATCCTAACCCACAATGTTATGTTATTAGGAGCTGGGGGTCTTTGGGAGGTAATTATATCATGAGGGTGGAGCTTTCATGATGGAGTTAGTGCCCTTATGAAAGAAACTCCAGAGAGCGTTTAGTCTTCTAAATAAAATAAGAGAATGGCAGTCTGTAACCCAAAAGGGGATCCTAACCAGAACCTGACCATGCTGGCACCCTGATCTTGGACTTCGAGCCTCCAGAACTGAGAAGTAAATTTCTGTTGTTTAAAAGCCACCTCATCTATATCACTTTTTATAGTAGTCGAAACTAAGATGCCTCCTCTCTGTTCACTCTACTTGGAAACTGAATTGATAATGACAATGACAAGAGCTGCTTCATTAACCTGGTTACAGAACAGAGAGCTCAGAGCACAGCCACAGCTCATCCACACTGGCATGCCACGAGTGAGAAGTAAAACTTTGTTATTGTCCATCATTGATTATTTGGAGTCATTGCTTAATCTAGACTGAAAGTCATTCTTACTTGTTTTATAAAATAAATTTTACTTGTTCAAAAATTTGTGGGACTTTTTTTAGATAACTAGATTAAACCTATTGATGTGGAAGGACTCCGTATCTTATAATCTTGATAGATTTTTTTTTTTTTTTTTTTTTTTTTTGCGATATGTGGGCCTCTCACTGTCGTGGCCTCTCCCGTTGCCGGATGCGCAAGCTCAGCGCCCACGGCCCACGGGCCCAGCCGCTCCGCGGCACGCGGGATCCTCCCGGACCGGGGCACGAACCCGCATCCCCCGCACCGGTAGGCGGACTCCCAACCACTGCGCCACCAGGGAGGCCCAATCTTGATAGATTTTAAATGACTTCCAAAACATCAGAGATCACTTCAAATTTTGAAGTGATGGTCATAAACTTCTTTTTAGCTACTTCAAGATTTATGTTACAGTTTTTAAAATGTGGAAAATGTGAAATGAGTTTCAAGAAAAAAATAATTAGGGAGGAAAACCAACTTTAGAAAGTTTATATTATTAATTAATTGTTTGACATCAAACCACAGAGATAGATGCTACAATTATTTCTGCATCACTGGCTCACTGCCTTCATAAATGCTACTACAGAGTGCCAGCCACTGAAAGTGATTGCATTACTTTTCAAATTTCACTGTGTATTGCATGTTCATGGACAAATTCATCAACAATTAAACAAATTCTGAGTATATTTCATCTTAGAACAATGAAAAATTTATTATTTAATATGCCTGCAAATCTAAAAAATGTTTGATGATTAAGTGAGCCATGAAGCTTCAATACCTTCATTACATCATTTTACATTACGTCCTGGGTAAAAATAAGACCTGCTTTATCTGTAAAGCTGATCTAATGCATTCTCATGACTTTGAATGCCATGTATTTTCCTACCCTCAGGTGTATATCTCCAGCACTAACTTGTTTTCATAGCTGCAAACTTATATATACAGCTAGTTATTTAATATATTTACATGGATATCTGACAGTGATCACAAATTTAAACATCCAGAACTGAATGCTATGTGGGTTAACTCAAGAACTGTTTCTAGTCTATTAATGACACTAATATTCAAAGACTTTTTCAAACTAGAATCTTTTTTATACCATGACTTTTCAACTTCATTATCTGAGAAATTTCAGAGTTCTATTGATCCAACCTCCTATATTTAGAATCATCCCCCTTCTGCTGCCTATTTTATTCAATATCTCCTTCTAGAAATACACTAAGTACTCATTAAACATTCACTGAAGAAATTAATATCCACTGAATAGGTGGAGTATCTAACATAGTCAATTTATTGAATTATCTTCTTTGTATAATAAGATATTTTATTAACCTGTTTTACAGTTTTCTGTATGTGTTTATTAAAATATTTTATTTAAAATTTGTTTCAGGTTTATTGAGGTAAAATTAAAAATTAAATGATAAGATATTTAAAATGTACAACACGATGACTTGATATACGTATACGTTATTAAAGGACTCCCCCAGTGAGTTAATTAGCACATCCATCACCATACATATTTACTTTTTTGGTTTTGGTGAGAACATTTAAGTTGTACTCTCAGCAAATTTCAATTATACAATACAGTGGTGGCAGCTATAGTCATCATGTTATACAATAGATCCTCTGGCCTTATTCATCTTATAAATGAAATTTCATACCCTTTTCACAACCTCTCTTTATTTCCTCCAACCCCCAGCCAACAGCAGTCACTTTTCTACTCTATGATTCTATGAGTTTAACTTAAAAACAAAATCCACATATAAGTGATACCATGCAGTATTTATTTTTCTCTGTCTGACATTTCTCTTAGCATAATGCCCTTTAGTTTCATTCATAGTGTTGCAAATGACAGAATTTCCTTCTTTTTAAAGGCTGAATAATATTTCATTGAATATATATATATATACACACAATACATATACATATTTTCTTTATCCATTCATCTGTAGATGGACACTTAGGTTGTTTCCTTAATACTGGAAATAATACTTTGTAAATAATACTGCTTTGTAAATAATACTTGGCTTCTGTAAATAATACTGCTATAATCATGGGAGTACAGATATCTCTGAGATAATGATTTCACTTCTATTGGATATATACACAAAAGTTCGATTATTGGATTATATGGTAGTTCTATTTTCAATTTCTTGAGGAATATCTATACTGTTTTCCATAGTGTCTGTGCCAATTTACATTCCTACCAACTAGTGCACAAAGGTTCCCTTTTCTTCACATCCTGGCCAACACATATTATCTCTTGTTGTTTTGATGATAGCCATTGTAACAGGTTTGAGGTGATATTGTAGTTTTGATTTTCATTTTCCTGCTG
>NW_006771329.1:31831-45227 GCF_000442215.2 Lipotes vexillifer
AAAATCTTTTCATGTACCTGTTGGCCACCTGTATGTCTTTGGGGAAAAAAAAAGTCTATTTAGATCCTTTGTTTATTTTAAAGTTGGGTTATTTATTGTTTTGCTATTGAGGTATATGAGTTCCTTATATATTTTGGATATTAACCCCTTGTTGGATATACGGTTTGCAAATTTTTTCTCCCATTTAATAAGTTGTCTTTACATTTTATTGATGGTTTTCTTTACCATGAAAAGAAGCTTTTTAGTTTGAGTAGTCCTGCCTTACTGTAATCCTATGGTTTTAAATAGAAGAGGAAACATTACACACACACACACACACATATATATATATATATATATATATATATATATACACATATATATATGTATAACTGTTTTTCCTCTCTGTTTGTTATATTTTTCTAATGATGAAAGGATTGCTAACATTGAAATGACAAAATCATGAATCTCATCTTTAATTCAAGTTTCACTGAATGCACCTGTCAGAATAGTTTAGGTTGTGTTGCAAAACTCATTGGTTTGAAACAACACATGCTATGTTTTCACATGCACTACATGTATATCACAGGTTGACTGATGCAACTAATCTGCATTTTCCTTAGTCTAGGATCTATATTGACATAGCAGACAGCATATGGAACATTGCTTGTTTCCAAGGCAAAAGTTAGGGGGGAAAATGGTAGTGAAATTAGATTAGGTTTTTAAAGCTTCCCTCAGGAAATAAATACATGTCTTTCACTCTCATTTCACAGAACAAAATCCGTTACTTTGAAGAGGTAGGCAAGTTTAATTCTACCATGTTTCTGTGTGAGAACAAGAAAAAATCTTAATAAACAACACTAATATTTACCAGAGTTTAATATTTACCTTCTGATCAAATAGTTGGTCCCCTATCCTTTACTCATGAGTATCCTTTACTCACCCCTACCATTTACTCAAAATACAACACCATGTCCTCACAGAAGAAATGAAAAATTCTTTTTAATTATGGTATCATTCTCAATGTCCAAGATGTCTGAATGATGTGAGGTATTATGTACTTATGCAACTCAGAGACCTATGAACTAAAAGACAAGGTATCTGCTCTCCAAGAGCCCACTTCCTACCCATGGATGTTGAGAAACCAAAAATGTTTTTAATGCTTCTAAAGTCAGCGTCCAAAATGATTAAAATTTTATTATCTAGAATATTCTAGAAGACCATAAAACCAGGCGCTATTTCCATCTTTTCTCTGTGTGTCTTAAGTAAGAATACACAATGCATGTTATTTTACTCTCATGATAGATAGATATAGGTATATAGATATAATGTTACATATATATTTCAAACATTATACATGAGAGAGAGAGAGAGAGAGAGAAGAGAGGGAGGGAGGAGAGAAGAGAGGGAGTCCAGAAAATTTAGTTTTTTTCAGGTTGGGGAGACAGAATATGAAATATAATTCATTTTCCCTGCTTTACATAAGACATAGGATTTCCATCATTGACCAAGAAAGACATTAGTTTCCTAGGCACGTGGCAGAAATAAAATATAGTCATCTCATCAGCTATTAAATAAATATAAGATCAACTATTTTGTTACATGAATTACAAAGTTACCTCTATCACCAGTGTGATCTTATATATAGTGTCCATAAAATCATGATAGCAAATAATAATCAAAATTCCTTCCCCACTGCATATGTCAGGCAGTTTAGTCTCTGTTTCTCATGGTCCAGAAGTGGTAGCTATTAGGGACGATAACATTATCGTTCTCCTCATTGTTGTACAGTTAACATTTTTTTGAAACTTTTATCAGTTTCTTTTGTAACTAGAAAAATTAGTCTTCAGTAGTTATGCAGGGCATAGGCTTCTAGAGTACACTCATCTCACAGGCTTAAATATAGAAAAGGCAAACACAGAATTTGTAGTCCCAATTGACAGTTTTAAATGTAAAATGTTTTCATTAAATACACCACAACACAAGAATAAGAAGTATTTTACAGGTAAGGAATTCTACCTCTGGACATATGTTTTCTGGCTTCTGTAAATTGAATAGACTCTAGGTGACAAAGTGATAATGCAATAACAAAACTATTTCACCTGCAATAACAAATGCCAAATTCTATTTCACCTGGCAATATTGTGGAAACACTGTGGGCTATAACTACATCTGATAGAAATAGTATATTTTTAGTATATATAGTATATTTACTCTGTTTTGCTACATATACTGTGGGTGTTCAGTGAAGAATCATGTAGAGTGTAGATCAGTCCGTATGTTAGAGATGATGGTAATTTAAACTTGGATGGGTACAGTTCAGTAAGCAGATATATTGTGTATAGAATGAAGTGATTTACTGATTGATTGCATATAGTAAAAACAGGGAGATTCTAGAGAGTCAGCAGCTTGATAAACTGGCTCAGGTGAGACTTTCTCCATCAGTTCATTAAAGAATTATATTCATAGGTGAATTCTCTATTGATGAGGACACTTTGATCATGTTGCAAACACTTGCTGATCGTTGGCCTCTTCAACCTCCCAAATGAATAACTTTGAGGCAATAAGCAGATATGGAAAAATCGCACATTCCATCACATACACATTATGCATCATTTTAGTGGTAAGTAGTATGTGTAAATAGAAGAGCCATAATCAGGCAAAGAGGAAATGGGTGTGTTTCTGTACAGAAGCAAAGTTAACCTTTGAGTCCAGATTTTTTTTTCTATTATAATACAGAATAGCCTCAATATCAGTTAACTAGAAAATTAGGTATTTTAGCCAAATTGTACTTACATACTTAAACTGACATGGAGCATTAAGTTATTGAATTCTATTATCAACAAAGGCCTAGGAAGACATTATGTCTATACGATGCCAGAAATACCAACTGAAAAGTAAAAGCAAACAAGTAAATTTATGGATCTATTTATTTATAATTACAAAAAACCTATTTGATTTCTTTCTTCCCAGTTTGAAATAAAGCCAGTTTTATTTTAGCAATCAACACCTCAGGGTTTGTGGCTATTCTTGCTGTTTGTGTTCTTATCATGTCAAGAGTTAAAAGAATTCTACATAAAATAGCTATTTAGATAAAAGTAGTTTCTCAGGGATTTTAGAGTGAGAGCTTTTTGAAACTTTTCTATCTATAAAAAAGTAGTAGCCTATATCTGAATGATTGCCTCAGCATTCTATGTTAAGGTTGTGATTAAATTAAATTCAGACTATTACAGGATTTTATTAAAGTTTATGAGAAGCAGATAATAAATATATATTTAATGGCACACAGATCAGTATTGACAAGTAAAGGGCTCAGTTAGGCAGTAATTCATCAAATGTCTTGTAAAAAGATATTACTAACTACATCACATTTTGATTTTTTTAAAAAAATCAAATAACCAATAATTACAATTCAGAGACACCCAACATGAAGTAATATTACATGGTTATTTGGGAGGCAGTAAAAAATGTGTAATGAGAAAACAAACTACAATAAGAAAAAAAGGAGAGGTAATAATTCAGTGTTTTTACAATATGATGTTAGAATGATGAGTTTATAAGAAGGCAGAAGTACAGCATTCCTTGGTTTAAGAGTAAGATCAATTCTGAAATAAAATATATGTTAGCTAGATGAAGTAGGCAGTTCAAAATAAATCTGTCTAAAAGACAACTAACCTCTCATAGGAAAATAAATGTGTGTGACATTCATAGGCTTTATGTGGTGACAGACTGGTGGGTTCAGGTTACTTAGTTGAATCCGAGTAGATCAACAGGGATTGAAAATTATTTAATGACTGTCAGTTTAAAAATTCTCTAATAAAATATAGTATACTAATGTTATAGAGCCTGAAAAGTGTGCACATTTGAAGTTCTTATGTAGGTAGGGAGTTCATCTTTGCCTTCCTTCCTAAATTCTCCAGAGGTGTGCTTATAGCAATATGCTTTCAGTTAAAGCCTGAAAGGCCGTGGATGTAAGGCATTTAGAGGAGATAATTTCTACTTTAGGAGATTGCCCTTTACTGTTAGAGCCATCCCCAGGATGATCCTTCACTGTGCTGGGACTCCTTATAACTGGAAGAGATTTCTAAAGCCACTTTCTTCAATAGAAGAAAAAAAAATCATCCATCTGTGCTCAGCACTTTGTTCTTACCTCTACTTTAGCTTAGGTTATATTATCTTGTGTTGGACTATTTACATGTAATTATCCATTACAATATGGTGAACATTGGAAGAGGAGGGAACAGATTTTGTGTGGTTTGGATTGGTTTCTATGCTGATGTTCCTAGTGTCTATTAAAGGGCCTACCAACTGGAAGGCTGGTATTCTTCAACGTATATGAAGAAAAACAGGGAAAAACGAAAGTAGGAAGGAGGGGAGGAGAGAAATGGAAGGCAGGTGCTGTTCTAGGATTATGCCCCTGCAAGACATTCAATTGATAATAGTCAATTGAAATCATTTTAAGGGTAATATCACTTCAATGATTGCCTCCAAACCTTTGAGCTCATATCATGTAGCCATGCAAATAACATAGCTTTACATAGCTTTTACAGCAGAAAGTAAGATGCAAGTACATCTTCTTAGCTTAACTGTAAACAAAAACAGTTTTCTTAGATGATGATACAATTGGAAAGTGGAAAAATGTAGACATAATTTAGTTGATTATATATAATACTATATATTACTTTTGTAAATTACCCTCATGAATAGTTTTCTAGAGTATATTTATTTTATTCTCTACTATTAAATTGACATGCAATGTTTGTATATCCATTGGTATCTTTCATGGTAAAACATAGTATAAGTAGCCAATGCATATTATCTGGAGTATGAGAGTAGGTTATAGAATTCTAGAAACTGATACTACAAAGATGGGTCCCTGTGACTATGTTTTCTAATTCTAATGCTTCCTAATCATTTCAGAAAGGGATAATAATAGCTATCATTTTAAAATGCCTAAATTTTTATAGTCATAATAGAAAAGTGTCAATTCAGTTATTTTCCCACTTTAATGGAATAAAAATATTTTAAAATATATTGCCACTATCTAAAATACAATGTTCATTAGCAGAAAAATAACCATGTGGCAGACAAGGTGTTACATTTTGCTTACAAATATAAAATCCTTAGATACTCCTGGAAGATAGATATTTACCCTACTTTTATTTGTGATTTACCCTACTTGGAAAACCAAAACTCAGAGTAGTTAAGTAATATGTTAAGGTGATAAGACATTAATGATTTGCAAAGCTCAAATGCAGACACAAATATGTCTGACTTCAGAGCATACACATTTTTACCACATTGTCTCTCATCATATTATATATTTGGACTATATATTGTGACCAAATATATATAATAGGTCTACCTTTTCTGAGAGAAATATAAGTCAGAGCAGATAATATTAAACACTGATTTTTTTGAAATTAGAACCACATGCTGTATTACGGAATTCTCAAGTATATATAAAAGAGAGGTTGACATTGGGGATCCTCTGGGTTCATAGAAAATGATTACATTAATTACTTCTTTTGGGAGGAACTATTTATTTTAATTTCTTAATTTTTAATGATGTAAAAATTTGAGCATATTTTGTCTTTATTATTAAAAGGAATTTTAAATCTTTTTAATTTCTAGGTTTGAATATTAAATAATGCTATTTTATATTTATATATATATAAAATAGAATGCTTAAGATCCTTCCTACCTCTGTCCTGAAACACATTGTATTGGAAGTCAGATGCCCTAATCATGAAATTAAATAGAACATGAGAATCTTGGCTAATGGAGGTCATTAATCTTTCACATTATAGTGTATAATAGTTAAGAGCAAGGCACAGAATGTGTATTAGCCAGGTTCAAAGCTTGGTTCTAACACACACTAAATTCTTCTTTTCAAGTCTCTGTGCCACCTTTTCTTCATCTACACAGGGGAAGAATAATAATATCTAAATCCTTTTATAGAAAAAGATAATAAGGGGCAGAGATATTAGACCATATCCAAGGAATAAGAAAAAACAGGCCAGAGTTATATTAAAATTGTAGTCTAAGTAAATCCAAAGGTCACAAATTTTCAATTATACCATGCTGCATCATAAGAAAGAAGCTGAAGGAGATGGGGGTGGAGAGGAGAAAAGGGAACAGGCATGGGAAGAAGAGAGTAACAAAATAGCGGAGGAAAAGAGGAATAAAAAACAGAAGAGAAGGAGAAAGGAGTAATGGAAGAGAAAGAAGATATTGTTACTTGCTTATACATGAAATTCTGAAAATTGCCATTAGTCCATTTTAAGGCAGGTGCTATTCTCATTTTACACATGAGCAAATTAAGGCATAAATATGCTAAATCTCATGTACAAGGTAAAGTATTAAAGGTGGCAAACTCAGACATTAAGAATTCTCAAATTTTCTAACTGAAGTATTAAAAGTATAGTTTTTATGAAATCTTACTACCCTATTATTCTCTCTACAGTTTTCTGGTGAACATTGGTATTTTTATCATTAAAAGGATAGGAGAATTATTGAGTACTTTATTTTATTCATAAGAAGCCTTTAAAAAACTTTTGAGAATTTTCACTTAGCGTGTATAGGTGATAGAGGGCTCTTGAGGTCAAGTTCCTTGAAGAAAAGATTAAAGAAAAAAGAATGTGATGATATTGGAAATGTTTATCAACCCTAACATTTTAGAGTTCTTTCCTTGCTCTTGAATCATCCACTTGTTACTAGATAAGCTTCTGACATTTTAAAAAATAGAAGTGAGACAGGAATAGTTAGTAACTGGAAATGATTCCATTTTACACTGTTAAATTTTTAAAATGTATTTTTCATATACATTTTTGATGTTCCAAAAAATAATTAAGGTGATATTTAACAATACTTTAAAAAAATCTGCTCTCCATTTTCATCATTCTTTATAGTTATATTATTTTAATTATTCATGGGAAATAACTACATTAGTTAAATATTCCCATCTGCATTTCCTTCTTTATGAAGGGCTTGTTAGCCTTTGTAATCAGAACATGACTATTTGTTAGTAAATTATACACAGTACAAAGTTGAATTCTATACATTTTTGTTGGGACCAAGCCGAGAGGAATTTGGGCATTCAGTGGAATGATTTAATTAAATGTCCTTTTCTGTGAATATATTTACATTTATTTGATTGATAATTAGATTTAGAAAATAGTAAAAAGTACTTTCAAATATCATACTCCTCCATCCAAAAACTGTCGCTGCTAAACATGAGTGCATTGTCAAATGCATATATCCCTTGAACAGGCATCTATTTATTCAGTAAATATTGGTTAAACACTTTCTTTGGGCCAAGCACTGTTTTAAATGTTGGAGATACAGGAGTGAAAATACCCAAAGCCCTGATTTTGTGAAACTGGCATAATAGGGGTAGGCCAAATAATAACCAAAATGAAAAAAAGGAAAATAAGCAGTATGTTAAATAGTGATAAGTGTTAGTAAAGAAGTAGAACAGGGAAGAGTAATAGAGGATACTGGCAGATTTTGCAATTTTACACAGGTAGTCAGGAAGGGCCCCAAGGAAAAAGTGACAGGTAAGAAAAGACCTAAAGGAAGACACTGACTAGTTCTGAGTAGGGAATGATATTATCTGACATGATTTTAACAGGCTAGTTCTGGTTGCTATGTAGAGAATATATTGAATGTGCTAAGGACAGTGCAGAGGAAAGATTTAGGAGTGCGGGCATTAGAGGTGGTGAAAATTTGTCAGTCTGGATATATTTGAAAGTATCAAAGAAGATGGATTGTATGTGGGCTGTGAGATTAAGAGATGAGTCATGATGCCTCTAAGTGTTTGGTTTGAGCTATTTGAACGATGTAGTTGCTACTTGTTGATTTGGAAAACTCTGTGGAAATTTTTTTTGGGAAGACCAAGCGCTCAGTTTTAGATACACCAAGTTTGAAATGCCTAGTAAACATCCAAGTAGATGGATAGATAGATGGATGAATACACAGATACATAGATAAATACACAGATAGATACATACATAGATAAATGGATTTGTATTTCAGGGGAAAAGAATAAGCTGTAGTTTTATGTTTATGAGTCATCAATATGCAGATGATATTTAAAGCTATAGGACTCCATAAAGTAAATGACTAAAGATGTGGAAAAGTCCTGATGACTGAGTTGGTGACAGTCCACACCTAATAAGTCAGATAATGAAGAAGCAGCAGGAGAAAAGGGAGAAGCCAATGATGTGGGTTTTTAAAAAATGTGTGTGTTATTCTGGAACTCAAAGAGCAAACATGTTTTCAGGAGAAGGATGTGCTTAGCAGTGGCAGATGTTGTCCATATACTAAGTAAGTGAAGCATGAGAACCGACCTTTGGATTTAACAAGGTATTTATTACTGCCTCACTGGTGATCTCAGCAAGTTCATATTCTGCGAAGTGATAGAGGCAAATGCCTGAATACAGTGGGTTCAGTATAGAATGAGAAGAGGAAAATGTGTACAGACAACATGAACACAATGAAAGTAAGGAGAGAAATGGGATAGAAGCTGGAGAAGATAATGTAGGCAGTAGAAGGATTTGTGGTTCTTTGGGGTGTGTGTTTGTGTGTGTGTGTAAGTAAAAGAACATGATTCAATGTTTTCTTTAATCCAAGGAATTCATTTAATGTTTTTGTCTTATGAATATCTTGAGTAAATACTTTGTCCATTCTGAAGTTAAAGTTATAATATCTAGATGCAACCAAATTTCTGAGATCAGCATATATTACTAAAATACATACATCCTACTCATATTTGAAAATTCATATCTAACATAAGCATTATACCAGATCATGTCAATAGGCAATTGTCAAGAAGTCAGATTTACAGACTGTGCCAGTATCATGAGTTTCATCACTTATTTTTTCTTGGATTTGTATGCAGATTGAATTTCTCTTTCCAAGTGATTATTAAATTAAAAAAATTAGTTTCCCTATTACGTTCAAGACACTATGCTAAATGTGTTACATATCTTACTCTTCACTATAGGCTTACAAAATAGATTTTATTAACCTATGTTCTAAATAAGAGTCCTGGGGATCAGCAATTCAGTGACTTTCCCAAGCCTTTGATAAATATGACTGATGTAGCAGGGATTCAGTCCAGGTATACTTAGTTCCAAAATATATGACCTTCAACCTTGACTACTTTATAACATTATAGTTACTGAAAGACAGGGACTAAGTTATAAGCAACGCTTCTTTTGTGTACTGGGTAGAACCAAGTCTAATGAGAAGCAATTAACATGACCTTACTCTTAATATAGCTGTTAATTTGTCCAAGAAAAACACAATATATTGGACAACAAACAAAATATTTCTCATGTTTACAATCATTAAGCAAAAAATAAAGTAAACTACTCCAGATTTTTTTTTCTTTTAAATGTCTTGCCATTATTATGAGACAGTATTATGAGACATTATTTATGAGACAGTTTTAAATTACAAAGCTAAAACAAGACAAAACAAAATTTGTGCTGCTGACAAGTCAGAGATTTGGATGCAGTAAGTTGCACATCAGATGGTGTTGATTGTGCAATAAAGGCTGTGAGGAATCCAAAATTAATCCTCTAGCTAGTCTACTGAGTTTCCCTAAATGTTTGCCACTGGAGATGCAATTACCAGGACTCTTACAGTTCAAGTGTAACCAAATCCTTACCTCGAAAGAATGATGGCTTTCTGCATGCTTAAATTTTGTGCAGTTTAATTAATACCTAAAAATGTAAAGCTCCATGTCTTAGCTTCAAATAAAATCTCAAAAACAGAAATGTTAAATGTACTAGGAAAATAATTAGTAGACCAACATTTTCTCATTACTTTAAAGTAGATTTTCTGTCAACATTTAGACACATATCAGAAAAGGCACAACCAGCCTCATTTTAGAATTTTGGTCTTTGGAAATCCTTGACCAGTATAATATCTATTCCACTTATTGTTTTATTCCCCTTCATTTCAATGTATTTTCCTTCTAAGTTTTATATTTTCAGTAGTGAGAAACTGAAAACATCAACAACCTCTGGATGATAATTTTATTTTTAAAATTCTATGGATGTAGAAAAAAAAACTTACGGTTACCAGGGGATAAGGGGGGAGGGATAAATTGGGGGATTGGCATTGACATATACACACTACTATTTATAAAATAGATAACTAATAAGAACCTGCACAGGGAACTCTATTCAATACTCTGTAATGGCCTATATGGGAAAAGAATCTAAATAAAAAAGAGTGGATATATGTATATGTATATGTATAACTGATTTACATTGCTGTACATCTGAAACTAACAACATTGCAAATCAACTATACTTCAATTAAAAAAAATGTCTTATTCCTGTGTGATATAAAAATACATTTTACTGAGATACTTAAATGGTAATATGCCTGAAGTTTGTAATTTAAAGGTCTATTATACATCAGTCATATTTATCATTTATACATGGCCCCAGTGTTACTATAGAAAAGAATATGATTTAGAGTTGCAAAGAAATGGTTTTGAATTTCATATTTTCTGCATATGACCTACATGAACTTGTAAAAGGTATTTTTCATTTCCATATGTAAATAAAAGTTAATATTACACGAGTAATAGGATGGTCATAGTGTTATAATTACTAAATAAGAAAGTATTATTATCTTCTTGGCAATTAAAAGCAAGTAAACAATTTCTTCTCTTTTCCTCTTATCTAGAAACACAGCTAGAGCATAGATAAATGGAATCAGTGATTGAATTTTAATTTTAGAACAACAGAAAAAAACTTATTCAACCTGTCTGTAAAGCAAAATAAAGATATGTCTTATTAAAAATGTCAATCTTTCTCATAATAAATTGAAATACTAAAGTTTTTTCAAACTTTAGAAAAACTGAAAATGACTGGAATATTGTACATACACATGTATATCTACAATACACACATATATTTGTTTTTTAATTTTGTAACCTAGGAAGTATATATCTTATCTTTCCTTAGTGAAACATTGATATGTGATATGAATATAGAGGAATAGCATATTAAGCAAGACATTATTTTTAGAAACTTAAACACTGTAGTTTTGAAATGAGTTAACTTTTCATAAAAAGTGAAATGGTTATATTTCAAGACAGTTAACTCAATTATAAATAATTTTCAAATGACTAGATTTTATCACATATGCTAAATATTACTTTTAATAACTTTGGGGCCTTTTGCTTGCTGTTTTCTACAAACACTATTAAGACTCTATGAAAATTTGAATATGCAAGGAAGTGCATGAATAGAAAGACATTTTGTCATGTAGGCTGAGAAGTTGAGCACTAAAATTTTACCTCCTGCCAATGGCCAATGTTAGGAGGAAAACCAAAACCTAATAATTATTAGCTACCATTTAAATTGAGTATGAAAATTCAGTGAATATTTTCTACTGAAACAAAGTATATAAAGTATACTTTAAAGTACATTATAAAGTATCCATCCCACTCATCTTAAAATTAATATTAAAATCCAGAGATACATTTTGGTATTGTCTTATCAGCATTAAGCAAGTGATCAGTAATCATTGGGGCAAAAAAGAGAAGTTTAAATAAATAAATGAAACTCACCTTGTCCACAATACATATCTGCTTTCTGGTTTGAGCATCAAGTATTTCAATCTCAAAGTGAGTAGTTTTTGAATGTTTAACTGCTGGAGTTGATTTTAGAGGGCCTGCTGAGAGTATAAATTGTGACAAAGAGTGAAAATTTCTCAGGTCATTCTTCAGTATGGACCGTGTAACTCCTGGGGAAGTTAATTCTCTCTTGCGTTCTGAAGCAAGGAACTTGTGCCTTTTGAACATTGTGTGAACTACCAGGAGAATCTGTCTTGTCAACAGGAGACACTTGCAAGTGTGTTCCCTTCAAACAACTTAAATACTGCTGGTGAAACCTGGAAAGGTCAAGTGGCATGCAATTCCAAGAGTTCAGTTTTATTTAGCAGGCTTGAAAACAATGACTGATCTCTTTCTATATATAACACACTATTGTGAATTGCTGCAATGTAGATTACTTGACCAGCATTGGAATTATTTCTAGCTTTCTCCTTTTATCTCTGCTTCTTAATATGGCCAGTAGTATCTGAAATTCCAAAGTAAGATAAGAATAGACAAGAGTTTTATCTCTGAATTCTGGATACACTAATCTTTAAACACATATATTATTATTCACACATTCACTTGTAGATGTATTTAAAATTAGCTTATTGCTATCTTATAGTTAGATTTTAAAATACCTAGTACATTATTACATAATAACATTTTTTTGGTAAATGCTGCCTAGGATAAAGATTTGTGCTATGTTTTGAATACACACATATACATCTAATAGAAAACAGGCAAGTTCTTCATTCCATACAGGGAGTAGAAAAATGGCAAATCATCTGTGAGATTGGAATATATAGAGAGTAACTTTATAATTTAAGGAAAAGGAAGTAAACCTTATTTTAACATTTTTATGCACATTACATCATAAGATCATTAAGTTTATATACAAAATCAGTACTAAACATCACATTTATCACAAAACTAGGTTATGGCACATTCAAATAATCAGAATGAACACTGAAAAGTGATAAACAAACTGGAAAGAAGGGCTTGTGAAAGATTCCAGGTACTCTGAGACCTGTAAATTTGGTGAAGGAACAACTGACAAAAATCCGAACTGTAGTGTCACTGATTCAAAGGAATATTACAGGAAAATATTCTGGGATGTTATTTTCAATGAATAAATGAAAAGGGAAATGGCTACAATAGTAGATGGGGAAATCTAAATATCTACATGAAACTAATTTTACTTTTATCATTAAATAAAATAATGTAGTTTTAAAAATTTGGACTACACATTATGTGCTGGAGATTCACTTACACGTTGTTCAGTTATCATTTTCCTACTCTAGACCACCAGCACACCCAATATTTATTATTAAAAATAGAAGACAGGGATGTATGTGTATATATATTTGCATGTGCACAGACACACACACACACACACACACACACACATTGTCAATTTTATCACCCCAGTTGTTCAGGTCTTTAAACTTGGGATTACCCTTAACATTTCCCTTTCTCCCACACCGCAGATCTAATCCATCAGAAATCCAGAAAACAATCTTGTCATCATCTCCATAGCTAACTTCAAAGCATCAATCTCACCTGTATTGCTTTTCCAAACTGATCTCCCTTTGTCAATATTGTTCAATTTATAGTCTCTTTTTAAGGCAGCAGCTAGTGATCAATCCTTATATTAAAACAGGTAATGCAATTACCTGCTTAACACACTGTTTGGGGATTCCTATTTTATGTAACGAAAAAACCAAATTTCTCTGAAAAGGTCTACAAGGCTCTGCATCATCAGCATTTTTTTTTTTTTTTTTTTTTTGGTGACCG
>NW_006771329.1:45237-71227 GCF_000442215.2 Lipotes vexillifer
GGTTCAGCGGCCATGGCTCACGGGCCCAGCCGCTCCGCAGCATGTGGGATCTTCCCGGACCGGGGCACAAACCCGTGTCCCCTGCATCGGCAGGCGGACTCTCACTGCTGCGCCACCAGGGAAGCCCCATCAGCATTTTTTTATATCTCTGATCTCATCCTCTAATCTATCCACAGTGCTCAGAACAGTGTCTGGCACACAGCAGGTGCCTAATACATATGTATTAAACAAATAATCAACTAATAAATAATCGATCAATAAATGTATCTTAATGGTGTAGGCAGAATGATGTAAATTAATTGCATGCTGATGTAAACTACTAGCACATTATAGCAAGGTAACATAACTGTGCAACCCATATAATATAATCTTCAGAGATAGTTTCTATTTAAAAAAAAAAGAAGAGAATAGTTGAAGGACACAGGTGCCAAACTGCAAGAGCTCCCATTGCCAACACTGGAATAATTCAAGTAAGAACATAAATACTGATGATAATATATTCTAACTCAAAGAACAGTGTAAATATCTGTGAGTCCATACTGTTATAAAAAAGTGATTGAATAAATAATAAATAAATTGGGACAAGGGGTGAAATTTTCATATACAAGAATTGCAAATTTTATATAAAAATCTCCCCTTGAATGTGGGTTTCATTTAAGTAACACAATGAATGGAAGTGGAAAATAGAAGCTTTATTGTGGAAAAACCTGGCAGGCAAACAGCATTTTAACCTAGAGGCCAAGTCTAATATCACCATGAAGAGTCATGCTGATATCATGTACCAACTGATATCATGAGATGAGGGCACTTCACCTCTGGGGTATTATTCCAAAAGTTCATTACCTCAGTCTAACCATGAGAAAATATCAGACAAACACAAATTGAGGGATGTTCTACAAAAATACCTAATATTCTCTCAAACTGTCAAGAATATAAAAATGAGGAAAAATTGAGATACTGTGGCAGATCAAAAGAGACTATGTAAAGACATGAATAAAAAGGCAATGTGGTATCCTGATTGTTTTCTGCAAGAGAAAATAAATGAATAGAAAATCCAGTAAAATAAGAATAACATCTGAAGTTTAATTAATAGTATTATACCAATATTAATTTCTGAGTTTTAACCAAGGTTATGCAAGATGTTAAGATAGGGGAAACAGTAAAAACTACACAAAAAACTTTCTTTTCAATGTTTTTGTAAAATTATTCTAAAGTAAAAGGTATGAAGTAAACATATACCGACACATGTAAAAAAAAAAAAAGGAATGGAGAAAAACAATGGGTGCAAAATGGCATTATTTAAAAGGAGAAAATTGTAGATTTTTGTCTGCTGGTCACCTAAGTTAAAAATTTTGGAAGAGAATAAAAATCATTTCAGATATTATGCTATTTATTGTTTCATTTTGTATTTTGAAGTAGCTTTAAAAATAAAATGTTTTATATATGCTAAGGTGTTCTTTTAAGATTATTGTTAAATACATCATAATGAAATTAATACAATGAATTACTATTTGTTTAATACTAGACCTGGCATACCACTTTAAACTAGATTGCAGTTTAAATATATTTATAATAGAAAACTATTATAAAACAATGCAGCATAAAACAGGAATCTTTATTCCAATTGCATTTATTTACAGTAAAATGTGAAGAGGGGGGCTTACAATATCATTTTTCTTTATCCTCATATTTTTCATTTTTTTGACAGAAAGCATCTCATTTCAATTTATTTTCCATTTGAAGGCTACTTCTTATGAGATCATTTAAAATAATTAATAGACATTTTTAAAGCAGTTTTAGTTCAAACAAAAATTGGGCAATTAAAAGTGTGGAGTTTCCATATATTTATTCTCTTCCTTCCCAATACACTATACATCCTATTATTAATATCTTACATTAATGTGAAACATATGTTACAATTGATGAACCAATATTGATAGATATTTATGAATTAAAGTCCATACTTTATTTTAGAGTTTAGTCTTGGTGTTTTAGGACTAAACTAAACTAAAGTTCTATGACTTTTGACAAATGGATAAATTCATGTATCCACCATGATAACATCATACAGAATAGTTTCACTGACCTGAGAATGTCCTGTGCTCTACCTTTTCATCCCTCTCTACACTCCTCCTGAATTCATGGCAAACACTGATATTTTTACTGTCTTTGTAGTTTTGCCTTTTCCAGAATATCATTAGTTGGAATCATACAGTATGTAATGTTTTCAGACTGGCTTCTTTCACTTAACAATATGCATTTAAAATTAGAGCTTTTTAAAAAAATTACTGAATAATACCCCATTATATGAATGTACTACAGTTTACTTATTCATTCATCTATTGAAGGACATCTTCGTTGTTGCCATGAACATTTGTGTTCAGGTTTATGTATTAGTATAATTTCAATTTATTTGGGTAAAGAACTAAGAGTGTGATTGCTTAATTGAATGGTAGGCCTATGTTTAGCTTTGTATGAAACTGTCAGACTGCCTTCCAAAATGGTTGTACCATTTTGCATTCCTACCAGCAGTGAATGAGAGTTCCTGCTGCGCCACATCCTCCACAGTGTTTGGTATTATCACTGTTGCTGGAATTTGGCCATTCTAGTAAGTGTGTTGTGGTATCTCATTGTTTAAATATGCAATTCTCTAATGACAAACGATGTAGAGCATCTTTTCTTATGCTTATTTGCCATCTGTACATTTTTGGTGAGGTGTCTGTCCAGATCTCTTGTCCATATTGTAATTGCTTTTCCTCCCCTACTGTTGATTTTTGAGAGTTCTCTTTGTATTTTGGATATAAGTCATTTATCATATATGTGTTTTCCACATCCCTTCTACCTGTTTGTCTTGTTTTCTAATTCTCTTAAGAGTATCTTTTGCAAAGCAAGGGTTTTAAATTTTAATGAATCCAACTTACCACTTTTTCTCATTTATGGACTGGGCTTTTGGTGTGTTATTTTCTATAAATTGTATTGTTTTGAATTTTATATTTATGTCTATGATCCATTTTGAGTTAATGTATGTGAAAGATAAAAGGTCTGTGAATAGATTCGTTTTCTTTCTGCATGTGGGTTTCGAGCTGTCCCAGTACGATTTGTTGGAAAGACTATCCTTTCTCTATTGGCCTGCCTATAATTGCTTGATTATACTTGTGTGGGTCTATTTCTAGGCTGTCTATTCTGTTCCACTGATCTATCTGTCTATTCTTTTGCCAACACCACATCATCCTTATTATGGTAACTTCATAATAAGTCTTAATGTCTGGTAATGTTGGCCCTCTGACTTTGTTCTTCTTCTTCAATATTGAGGGTCTTCTGTTTCTTAGTTCAGTTTTTATGATAGATACTCCATGTATTTCCAAAATTGCATTGTGGATTTTCTAACTCATAGTCTCTTAAATTTGAACATCTCCATGTTAACAATGAATATTCTTATAAAATTATAATATTGGGAATTTACAGAATTGATACACTTTTGCTCTGAATCAATGGCAAAGATGTAAAAAGAAAGGACATTATGCCCATCATTGGATAAATTGTTCTCAGCCATTTTTCTAGAGAGTAGTTCATTTCTCTGTATTTACATTTTTTGTTGATACTTTAGTCAAGTAATGGAAATTGTAATTATCCAAACATATTTGTGATATTTAACCACCACAACATAAAATTCATGAGGCAAAAATCAGATCTAATTTTGTCCATCACTCTACCTTCAAGGCATAGTACAATTTCTGGCATATACTAAGTACTCAACATTGTTTGTTGAATGAATAAATCATCATGTGAATAAATTTTCCTCTTTAAGTTGAGATACTAATCAATGACATCACAATAAGGTAGTCACTGGACTCCTCTGATAATAGAAAGAACTTCATGATAAGACCTATGTCTTTAATCTGTACTGTCTCCTGAGTAAATCCTCAAATACACTAAACCTGGAGTTAGTTGGGTGAAAAAGAAAGAAATAGGAAGCCAAAGACCAACCACTTGTCATGGATATTTTTTGGTCAATAAGAAAATTTTATATATAAGGTACAAAGAATTAGATTTTAGGAAGTTAAGGTGGGAGCAGAATATTAAAATAAACATCAAGTCATACTATACTTGGACCTAGGCAAATATATAAGCAAGTAATATGTCTAGCAAATAACATTTTTAGTAGAAATAGTATGGGTTCAAGAAGTTCCTTGTAATAGTTAAATAGCTATGTGATGTCAAGCTTTCCATTAGCAGTCACATTTTGATAACATTATGAATTTCACAACTCTTATGATATATAGTCAGACAATGCATATAAAGTAAATAGAGAAGTTTCTGAAAAATGGAAGACGTTCAATATACACATACAACATACATTCTCAGTGTTGGTTTGCAAAATCAGATTTATACCTCCCAAAATCAGATCTATGCTTTTCTTTCTCATCACCCTACTCAAGCATTCAGATTATTCCTCTTCTCTACTTTTCTAAATCTAAATGGTTACAGTCACTGGAAAGTGAAATTTACTCATAATTACCACACTGATGGGCGGACAGATTTCTAACCTAGTTCAATTGACTCCTTAAAATACCTGCAAGTATATTTATCAACCTCTTCCTCTATAAAGTTTATATAGTCTTATTTTTTTCTCTAATTTTCTCAATTTTAGTGATACCAATGGACTATGAAATGGGCTCTGAATAGGCAGGCTAAAGGCAGATAGAAAGGACTTCAGCAATATGAAAATAAATTATTTTCTGAGTCTCCAGAGGATATGAGTTTTCCCAAAAGAATATTGTATATCCTGATTTATTACACAAGCTTCTTAAAGTCCCGAAACTACTAAGTGGTTAAAACCACTGATGTTAACATTTGAACTAATAGATAATGATTGAAACATTTTATATAATAATTATTTATTTTGTTTATATGAAATAAATTACTTGTAATAAAGGAAAGGATTAAGAGAGAAAAACAGGTGTTCTTACCATGACAACGTTTCAGTTTTACATTTTTGACCAACAGATTAGGATAGTTGATCTAAAACAGTCATCAATAAGGAATAATGATGAATAAATTAATTCAAATTGTAGATAAATAAGAGTTGTTCTATTAAAAAAGACTGAAACGTAGGGGAAAGAACTCTGGAGTTAAATTCAGAGCTGTAGATTCTTGGTCTAACTCTGCCAATGTCTGCTGTGTGATACTGGATAAACTGGGAAACCTCTCTTAATACTGGTTGTATCATTCATAAAATGAACGCATGCTCAGAATGATATCTAATGATCCTTCAAACTATAATATCCAAGTACTATTTAAAAGTTTGTTTCCTCTTTAAAATCAGCTGTAATAAAAAAAAATTAGAAATAAGATCTGCATAGTAGTCTTTCCCTCACAAGGTTATTGTACCATTAAAATAATGTTTGTGAAAATGAACCGTGAAATCCTATACGTTGTTAGTAATTAATAAATTAGACTGGAATGGAAGTCTCTGTATTTCACTAAGACTATGGTGAAACTAAATGGTTTCCTGAAAAGTGAATCAACTGAACGGTGATTTAATCATTTTTTTAAATTGAGGAAAACATAGTCTCATCTTGTGTGTTCAAGGTTCAAGTTTCTTGTAAAATTAAAATATCTGTAGAAAAGTAAAAGTAAAAAGGAGGAGGAACTTACTTCATATTCAGTTTCAAGCAGACCATGTATTTCTATTTAACTTGTCTCTATTTTTTTTTTAATTTGAGTTCAGTATTTACCAAAATATTTTCTTTGAGCCATTTACATAAATTACAAACTCACCACAAACCATTTAATCTCAGTCTTTAACTCAGCTCTGTCTTCTTCATTTATCCTTGATTGCACACTATGTTTTCATTAAGGCAGTTGGCTATGCCCTCTCCTGTGTTCTCTGATTCATCCCTGGAGAGTTTCCAGACATTCAGCCTTGCCCTTCCCAGAGTCTGCCATGCGATTGCAGTTGTTCTCTGATGTGTGTTGGCAAGTGCTGTCCTTTATTTTGGGAGCTGAGGCCATGCCTATTCCTCCTCTGTAAGGGATTTGTTACCATGAACTGTGTGGACTATAGAGTTCCTTTCTCAATGTTGAAAGAAAAACTTGAAAAAAAAAATCCAAATACTTGGGGTCTATATATATTTAGAAACAAACGCATACACTTTCTAGGCAGTTTTATCTCTACTTTGGTAAGTTGTGAGGAAATCATGGTCAAACAAAAAGTTTTCCATTTGAGAAATAAGAACTCAGCTGTATTATGTACAGCTTCTTTCTTCATTGGACTTGGAGGATTGAGGCCAGCACATTTTTTGGTTTCATAGATATTCAAGAAAACTTAAAAACATCAGAAAGATAAGAATGAGACAGTACAAACAGAGTGAGAGTATTAACTCTTCATCCTCATAATTTAAAAGTCAGTAATATTATTTTTATTTATGTTTTTCATGCACATTTCAAATAATTTAAGTAGCATGACCTGAGATGTTTGAGGTGCATTTTCAACTTGAAGGAGAGAGGTTAACTAGCACTATTTGAAACATTATCTTGTCTGGTGATTCTCTGGGGTTGTAATGTTGTTTTTATTTTTATACATTTTATGCCATAAGATTTGCATAATCTATTTAGAAAACAGCAGAAGTTATGCTTGTAGTGAATTATTTGGTATTCACAGAATAATAGTCAGTGACCATGTGAGGCATATTATGGTTCAGGCAATATACTCAGTGCTTATCCACATAGCAACTGTATAATATAGTTTTTATTATAGATGCAGAAAGAGGCACAGAGAGTTTAAGTAACTTCACCAAAGTGAATAGTCAAAAAGTGGCATAGGGCTTCCCTGGTGGCGCAGTGGTTGAGAGTCTGCCTGCCAATGCAGGGGACACGGGTTCATGCCCCGGTCCAGGAGGATGCTACATGCCGCAGAGCGGCTGGGTCCGTGAGCCATGGCCGCTGAGCCTGTGCCCCGTTGGCAACGGGAGAGGCCACAACAGTGAGAGGCCCGCGTACTGCAAAGAAAAAAAAATAAAAAAAGTGGCATAGTCACAAACCAGTCCAAGTTCTTAATCACTTTCCAGCATCACCTTTTATGACCACATACGTACACATACAGAGCTAAATACATATGTAGGGATCTATTATTTGTCATTGCATAGTTAAAGTCATTCAGTAAGCTACATGTATACACTATCAAAATATAAATGTGGCTGCAAAATGATAAACACACATTTTGCAATGGCAAACACACAATATCATCTATGTATGAGTATATCTGTGCTTACAAATGCATGTGTGTGTGTGTGTATGTGTGATATTTTAGAACAATTGGTGCTGCTCTTTGGGGAGCTTGCTCTTAACGAAATAACAAACATAATGTCCCTTGACATATATATAGGCTTATGCTTCTCTGACTTCAATTCACTCTAAATTTGCCGCATGAGTCAATTTTCCTGCCATTCCTACATCCTAGCCATTCTGGAATTTACTTGGGCCATAGTGATACCTAGAGTTACACAATTTTCTTAAGGACTAAAATAGGCCATCACAGGATCCTTCTGTTTACTATGTAATGAAAGTAAACTGCACCATACTCAGAGCCATGTTATTTTGTCTTTTGATTTGGTATATTATGCAGTTTCTCTAAAGGAATTGTATTTTCTTTAAATATCAGTATTTATCTTAACCTGTTTTTGAAAGGATACAGCACAATACCTCGTGTGTAGTATAGAAGGTGCTCAAAAAATTTAATGAATGTACAAATGAATGGCAATATAAAAATTATGCTTAAGATGGTATAAAACAATGGGTAAGATATAGTTTTATGTTAATAAGTACAGTGAATATCAATATTGGGTTAGATTGTATGTGGGACCAGAATAGTCCTTTGATTATATTAGCAAAGAAACATCCAGTCAAGAATAGTTATACTCTGTAGAGAACAATGTATGGATATCAAGGGGGGGAGGAGGAGGTGGGATGGATTTGGAGATTGGGATTGACATATATACACTACTATGTATAAAATAGATAACTAATGAGAACTTACTGTATAGCACAGGGAACTCTACTTAATGCTCTGTGGTGACCTAAATAGGAAGGAAAACCATAAAAGAGGGGATATATGTATATGTATAGCTGATTCACTTTGCTGTACAGCAGAAACTAACACAATATTGTAAAGCAACTATACCTCAGTAAAAAAAAAAGAAAAGAAAAGAAAACAGAAGAGTTATACTCAAACTCTGCCATTTCTGTCTCCTGGTAGAGTGTACTGACAATAGATGAATTAAGAAATATCATATATCATAAAGATATAAAATTCAGGATTTTTATTGTATCTCCTCTCTTATTGGTCTATGCAATTACATAAATAGTGAAGAATGGCAATTCTTTACAGTAGAATATCAAGTAATAAGGAATAAGAGAACCACAAAAACACCATTTTGCTATCATCATATTAAAATTTTTCTGGCAAGAATCTTCAATGGACAATAAAACATGATATTTACATAGTTTCAACGTGTCTATCAAATACTCACAGATTAAAGAGGGAAAGTGGTAATGTTTCATTGAAGAAATCTGGGAGCCATCACCATAAGTGATCTATATTAACATCAACAAAATACCATAAACTGATATCTTGTATCTCCTGATATGATATACTGAGAAGGCAATATTAATTCTGTAGTACTCTTTCCATAAATAATTGTTCACTTTAATCATAAGGAAATATCAGATAAAAATAAATAAGACATCTGAACTAAATTCCTCAAAATTACAATGTAAAATAATTACTAAGTAGCTGTTTCAGATGAAGAAAGACTAAAGAAACGTGAAAAATAATTAATATTTACTTCTCAATTGGATGCAGGATAAGGTAGAAATTAGTGTGATGCTATAAAGGATGAATCTGAGATAAATGAAGACACATTGAACTGTATATTAAATAATATCTTTGTAAAAATAGTTAATGTTCTAAGTTGAATAATTTTTAACATAATTATGTAAGAAAGTGTACTTGGGAAATAAATGCTGAATTATTTAGGAAGAAAGCGCCTTGATGTTTGGAACTAAATCTCAGATAGTTTTAGGAAAATAAAATGTATTTATACAAGTCAAAAAATGGTAAATCTTGGTTAAGGATGTTCTTTATATTATTATTTTTACTCTTTAACCTTGTAACTACTTAAAAATAAGAAGTACTTCTGGTATAAATGAAAAAGCCTCAAACTATATGACTCAAAAGAGATGAAGAATAAATATATAAGGCTACAAGCTTTTAAAATGTATTTCTCAACTGCAGTGAGATTAAATGGAAAAAAAATAGTAGGGATCTGGAGTTTTCCTCCAGGTATCCATGACATCTTGCAATTTTTAACCTCCTAGTAAGTGTATTAGTAGCTTTGTTTCCTGGCTTGTCTTCAGAGCAATGAGTTTCACTGTTATGACATTACCTCATTTATATTTTAGTGGAGTCTACACAAAAAGGGCACTTTAGAATAAATTATAGAAATGAATAATTACCATAAAATTACTATGAAATTTGCATTGCACCAATACCTTATACCAGGATCTGTGAAAAATGCCATAAATTGTTTTTCTTCTAATTTAGGTATTTCTCTTGACTCTTTTCTTCTGTCTGTAAATAGTAAATCTGCAGGATGATTTTATAAACACTCTAAAGTTGGTTCTAAATATCACATAGGTCATCAGCTAAGTGATGAATATTAATGTGCTTATTATTTCACTCCTGATTGATATAACACAATTTAAAATCTTTCTATAAACAAGTATGTGTCTGTTAACATTATTTTACATCTATTCAAGTTTATGTAACAAGTATTATGTCTATTAACTTTCTTGTTAATAAATCTTATTATTATGCCTGTCAACCTTAAAAGCACTTAAATTGAATAAATTACTGAAAATTAAACTAAAATTTATGAAGGTTAAATGCTAATGAAAAAGGAAAGTGCATATGTGTATATATGTAAATGTGATAATATTCATATATATAAAACTATGTATAAAATGAGTTCTTAATAATAAAAGTTAACAGAAGATCATGTGTTATAAAATCATTTCTCTTCTGCCCAATATGTATAGTAAGACACTTTGGAAAGGGCTAATCTGTACATTTTGCCACCCACTCCTGACCCATCTGTATTTAACTGGACATATCTGAGTGTCTGGAACTTTCTCGTTTTTCTTGTTCTTCTAACACTTTTACCCCACTCTTCTCTCTCTCAGCGGCTGAATTTTCTTTACATACCAATAAGAAAATATAAGCAGTGGTAAGAAAAGTTCCACATCTGTCAATAAACCTGCCTCTGTGCCCATATATTCCTACTTATTTGCACTCATATTGCAAGACTGACCTTCTCCCACCTAAGGACAGAGTCTCCAATTGTACACAAATTCCCATTTCCTTTTGCTGGTTAAGAACATTGTTCCAGCAATTAGTCCTTTGTTTTCTGTATCACCATTTTTAATTCTTCTTACAGTATCATTAATATTAGCTTATAAATGTCATAATATCACTGATATTAAAAAATAAACAATTTCTCTTTACCCCATGTCTTCTTCCATCTAGCTCCCCTTTATTTCTATATTCCTCTCTATATAGAAACCCTTACAAATGTTATCTAAAATCCTTTTCCCATTTCCTTTCCTCTTCTTACAAATCAAATTTTCAATTCTGTCTTCAGTTTTCAAACAAATCTGCAGTGTTTAACCGCATAAGTCACAATCTCTAAAACATTTTCAGCCTTTGACCTCTGAGACTCCATCTCCCCTCATTCTTTCTTTATCACTTGTATAGTCTCCCAAGGATTTCTTTCTAGAATTCCTCCTGAACCCCTAAATGCTACTGCTCTTCCCTTGTGTTAGTCCAAAAACTCTTGCTTTCTCCACATAACAATCACTCTCTAAATAATACTATCCTGTTTTATGGCTTTTTCTTTAATCAACAAATATTCACTTAGCACCTGCTACGTTCCAGACACTCTGCTGGGTGATAGTGTTACTTCAAAAACTCCTCGGATCTTTCTGGGTATTGTCTGAAACTGGCCCCCTTACACATGGGGTAGAGGGAAACCTAAGAAAAAGGTAGCCACTCCAGATTGGCAGGGGTAACTTTTAAAAAGCAAGGGAATTTACTTATGAGGTTTGTCTTGGGCAGCCAAAAGACAAGTAAATTTCTTCACCTGCCCACCCAGAACCTTAAAAGTTTATTTAGAGCCTAACTGGGTTCAGTCACAGTCACATACCAGTACAGATAGCTTCACATTTCTATTTCAAGGCTGCACGCTTGGAGCAGCTTCTGGGAGCAGGGAAGGCAAGCTGAAAGCATATTCAAAGGACAAGGAGGGGGTGGGAAGCCTCCAATTGTCCAGGTCCAGCTCACGGGTCAATTTGTGGTCACATCATTTTGATGGCCTGCTTCAACAGGTAGAGATATATCAATGAACAAAATAAAGAAGCAGTCTGCCTCCTGGAGTGCACATTCTGTTGGGTAGAGAGAACTGTAATATACAGCAAATTATATAGTGTAGTAGAAGGTTGTAAATATTAAGGAGAAAAATAAATCAGTGTTAAGAAAAGTTGGGTAGGTGGTATTTGAGCAAAGGCATGAAGAAAGTGGAACAGTGAGCAGTGGATTCTCAGGAAGTCATATACTTTTAAATGCAGCCTATGCATGGGGAAAAAAATCACAGCTCCAGCTCTGGTCTGTACCATAAACACCACACTCCCATGTCCAATTACTTATTTATATCTCATGTGGATAAATAATCTAAGAGACATGTCAAGGATGGCATGTCTAAAAACAAAACAAAATTTGAAAATCCTGATTTTCTCCAACAAACATTCTCCCTGCAGTCATTCACATTTCAGTAAATGGCAATTCTAATTTTTCTGACCAGCATTCATGTATCAACTTTCTCTCTCTCCTTTCTCACAACAGTCCAACAGCAAATACTGTTGAGTTATTGTTTAAAAATAATGAGTCTGAGCATTTTCACAACCTACACAGAAAATGCTGTGAAGACGTCATATCGCTCAAGACATCATCATCTCTCATTTTGAATATGGCAATAGCCTCCAAACTCCTATTCCTTCTTCTAATCTTGTTTCTCAAAAGCCAAGCCCTGAGTAAACCAAATCTATTTTATCATCTCCCTAAAAAGTAAACGCAAAGATAATATACAGTGCAGAGTCTTGTACTGCTGGAGCCCCAACCTCTTTGTCTTTTCCCACTGTTCTCTTTGCTCACTCTGCTCCATCACTCTGGTTCAGCTGTTTCTGGAAAACATCAAGCATCTCTCCCCTGAGATTTGCAACTTGTCTTCACTCTCCTTGGAGTCCAATTACTCAGATAATTTGCAAGACCACTTAAATTTTTTTTCCCAGGTCTCTGCTTAAATATCATCATTTTAAAGAGGATGTTCTTAACCATTCTGTCTCTATTGGCCACAAGTCTGTGTCCTTATCCTCCATCATTTCTTCTGAGCACATATCATCATTTGACACATTAAGAATGTATTTTAAACATTCACCTCCTACTTCCACTAGAATATAAGCTCCACAGAGTAGGAAGAAATCTGTTTGTTTACCATTGTATATTCAATACCAAGAATAATTGTCAGGCATATAGTAGGTATAAAAAAATTATTAAATGTATCTTGAATAAGTTAAACATGAAACAAAGCAGGCAGTCTAAATGTACTGCAGATCACTGTAGCTGAAAGTAGTCTTAAGATTTAGTAGTTTTGTAGCTATCGAAACCAAAATGGACAAGATACACAATAATGTATGTATATGTAAATATACATGTATTTGCCTCTGCATTTAGAAAAATGTTTAGACCAGAAGCTTTTCTTAAAAGAATTTCTAGGATTTCTTTTCTTGTTTCTTCAGGTAGACTACATTATGCAAGTATACTATAGAATAAGTAATATTTCTTAGCTGCCAATCATCTTGAATTTTCCATGTAGTAAGTGAGAAAAAGAGTGGATGTAGACCATCCCAGTTTTGAGAACAGACACACACTGGCTAGCTGATGTGTTCAGCAACAGTTTAAATGTTTTAAAAGTGCTTATATGTCACAATTCTTTAAAAAATGTTTTTAGTAATCATGAAATTGTTCTTTAAACAAAGTTATGCATATTTTATTTAATGCACTATCTCACAGCCTCTCATTTCCCCTTAATCCACATCATAATTATACAAAGTATTTTTTGTCAAATTTCTAAATATACATTTTTCTCATAAAAATCAACTTGTGTCATTCAGTATTTCGTATTCTCCACATCAATGCTTACTAGTTTGGCAAAACTAAATGATCTATTAATCCAGTTACTCTGATAAAGAATAATATTGAATAGAATATTGACATGAAAATTTAGAATCAATAGAGAATGGAAAATAAATACACTATCTGGCATAATAAGGAACACATGGGGATATGAAACTTTTCCCACAGCACTAAAAAGAAGACTGCTTACCTTTTGCAGAGCGACAATATATTTTTAGGGTAAAAACTAATGTGTACTGATGGCTGCTTCAGTAGATTCAGATTTGGGGTTTTCTCTTAAATGTTACTTTCCCTTATGTGTTCAGCCTGTAATGTGTTTATGGTCCATACTAGTGTTACATTACATAAAGTGTTAAAGTTTTACATCAATAAAACAACATATTTATCACACATGCATGCTGCTCAGACTCACATATTCACTCTATACCACTTTTCATTTCAACTTGTTATAAAGTCTCGCTAATTTTTAAGATATGCTCTTTAGATTACTAAAGCAATTAATATCCATTTATACTGTTTGTAATAAATTTGTAAATTCTATGTCTGAAGAGGTTTCAAGAAAGACACTTCAAAGTTATAGGATCTTACTCTTCTAGTTCAAATCTGATTAAGAAAAAACTAAGCTCATTTTAAAATACAGTTGAATCATCATATTTGATTATACATTCATTTCACTGAATGTATATTTTTGAAAAACTGAAAAATAATTTTGTTTGATTTTCTACTTAATAATTACATACTTTAATTGAAGATCCAATGCCAACATGAAACAAATAAATTGACATTTTTAATAGTTCTCTGGCACTATCATTAGTCATAATCTTATACTGTTTGTGACAGGTCATATTGGATGTTGAAAACTCCATTGTGTGGAATAGCTCCTGGCACACTGAGTTATTTGAATTGTGTCATCATTCGTTTAGCAGATAAATCATTTGCTATGAGATAATATTTCCTTTTATTATAGAAGGACAGAGAAGAACTAACTATATTTTTGATTCAAACTACATTAATACTATTTCAATTTGTACTTCAGAAAAGCATACAAGTTGATTTTGGAAAACAAACAGCAAATAAATTATCACATTTTGTGTAATGCCACTCATACACTTTCTAATAATCTTAGCTGCTCCTCAAAACAATCGTGTGTGATAGGGGTTTTTTTGTGTGTGCTTTTAAAGGTTTTTTAATCTTCATTAAATAGAACTGGGTACAGCAAAACCTTAGCTGGTGGTTAAGCAATTTGACAAAGTTATAAAAAGGGCACATCTGGGCTTGACTCCAAGTCTTCTGAGGAAAATTTAAATGACCGTCTGATACAAAGTATTTCAACCCAAAAGTTTATTCAGGAGAAAATATGAAGATAAATGAAAATATTTATAAGCAAAATGGAGGTTTCCTTGTATGATGGAGACATATATTAAAACTTTAACCCTAACAGGCTCCAATCTTTGTGTTTGTGCATGCTTATATAGGTGTAGTGGGTACTGTGTCTATATAAAAGAAAATATACATAAACATGTGATTGTACATTTGAGTTTCAGTCATTTTATTTCTGAAATGTATTGTGAATACAAAATGCTCCACATAATATATCTTTAAAGTTTAAAGTCTATTAATAAAACAAATCTGAAGTATCATGGCATAGAATTAAAAAATAATATTTAAAGTCCTTTTTATGCCCCTCCACAAAAGTTTCTTGCTTTCTCTTTAAGTTAACCCTTTCCTTAATTTTGGATTATTTATTCCTAAAAAACATAGTATTGTTTGGGGTTTTGAGAACCAATTTTTGATATCTATATAAGCAGTGCTCATTATTCTGTGATTTGCATTTTCTCCCAAATACACTTTCTTCGAAACTTAGATATATTCATGCATGCAGTGAGAGGGGATTCCAGTAGAAGAATATAGTCACCAATCATTAGATATGACATGGTCAGATCATATCGTTCCATGTTTTGGCATATAATAAAATTTATTTAATTGTGATTGTACATAATATTTTTATTATATGTTTGTCAGGGTTTTTGTTTGCAATTTTTTATTTTGCAAACAATTCTGCAACAAAAATGTAAGAACATGACTTTGGTACACACATTAGCTGTGCTGTACACCCAGAAGTACATGTGCATACATGTTCAATTGTATTGGGAAATAAAAATTGTTTTCCAAAGTTGTTGCATAAACTTTCAGTGGAGTGTGTAAAATTTCCATTGCCCTACAAGCTTTTCTGCACTTGATATTATCACCAACCTCATTTTTTCCAACACAATATGTGTCAAATGTTTTTTGACTGCAATTTTAATTTCCATTTTCTAGATTACTCATATGGTCAAGCATGTCATCATAGATTTTTGGATGATATGCTTTTCCTTGTTCAATACAGCCAACTCAAGATTTTTTTTATATATTTATTTATATATTGAATTGTTTGCTCATTCAAATAATTTGTATAGGCTTTTTACAGTTCTGTATTTAAATTTTTTTGCTTATGTATATTGTTAATATACAAATTTTTGAATTGTCATTTCTCCCTCTCTGTAGTGTATTTAATAAACACAAATTCTTAATTTCAAGGTAGTATAATTTGTTAGTTTTTTTCTTTGCCTAACTGCTTTTGGATCTTTAAGAAAACTTTCTATTTACTAAAATGGTAAAGCTTTTCCTCTATATTTTCTTCTAAAGCTTTTCAAAATGTTCCTTCCAAATATAACTACATAATTCATTAGAATTGAAAATTTATGTTATAGTGAAGGGTTCATATTTTTTCCCACATGAATAACAAATGGACACAGCACCATTGATTTAATGGGCCACTGTTGCCTTGCAAATTTGCAACACCAGCTCTCTCTATATGAAGTTTCCGTATAAATCTGATTCCAGGGTCTCTATTTGGTGCAACTGGTGAAAATGCCCATTCCTGTACCATTACTACAGTATTTTTATTACTATAAGGAGCCATAATATGAACTAGGACAAATCCTCCCATATCTTGTATATGTTTGGATTCTTTCTCTTTTATATTAATTTTAGATATATGTTATCACATTCCTTGGAAAATTGTGTAGATTTTGACTGTGATTACAATTTGGAGAAACTAATATTTTATTACCTTTAATAACTTTGTATGATTTATATTCTTTCTCTGAATTGTCTGCAAATAACAATATTTTGAATCTTTACATTGTCTTTTTTTTCTTATTCTGCTGGTTAGGACTTGTAACTCATTTTTAAAAAGAAATGATGACAAGATGTCAGCAAGAATGATGAAATAAGAGACTTCTGATTTTCTCTCCTCTTACAGACACACTGAATAAACTACTACACAGGGATCAATTCCCTCTGAGAGAAATGCGAAAATTAATTGAGTGACTCCTATACATTCAGTGACTGAGAAAATACCCACACTGAAAAGAGTAGGAAAATCTGAGAAACACTCATACCATACAACACAGCCCCTGGTATAGAGTTTTCTATTGAGGATGGAACACTCAACTCTCAGCTTCTCCCAGAGATGCACATTTAGCACCCCAAATTTTAACGCTGCTATTTGAGAAACTGGCTCCCAAATTACCCGCCTCTGAGAGCTGATGAGTCTCAGCATTTGCAAGTCTCCCAGACCATGTGAAACAGAGGCAGCTTTGTTTCACCCCCAACCCAACCCTGACAAGCTCAGAAGGAGCAGGTGAAGACTCAAGGCTCCCAGTTTTTCCCTGAATGGGGTTTCACTGCATACTTTCCCAGCTGAGGGTCAAACTTCTAATCAGCTTGCATCTGGGAGCTGACTGGGACCCTCTGGGAGCTTGAAAGGGCTTTTGGACACTTGCCCTGTCTTCTCCTCCCAGCTTGCTCCAACAATAAAACAGTCTCCAGTTTCTCCCTAGAAGAACGTGTCCACCATCTTGTGCCCCAATTTCTAAGGCTGCCACTCAAGAGACTGGCTCCTAAATCACCTAGTTCTAGGAGCTGATGGAGTTCTGCAATTTCAAGTCCCCCAGAACACAAAGACAAAGGACAGTTTTATATGGATGCACAAGCACCCCAGTGGTTATTCCCTCTGGCTCAGCAAAGAGCTAGTAGGCAAAATAACCAGTTCCCAGTTTCTGCCTGAGAAGAGCTAGACTGCCTATAGAACATCCCAGCTTTCACAGCTGCTCCCTGAAAGGCTTCCAATCAGCCCCTATCTGGGAGCTGACAGGGCAGGCTATTAGAATTCCTCTGGAAATGTGAATGGGAGTGTGGAAATTTCCCCACCTTTGGGTCACTGACTGGACTTGACATATTCTAATCTCCTGGGGGCTGCTAAGAACAGAGGTGGGGATTTGGAAAAACACGAAGACTTTAGAGGCGCCAGAATCTCAGACCAGATTGAGGACTTTTCCATCTATATTCATCAGAAATATTGGCCTATAGTTTTCTTTTCTTGTAGTGTCCTCATCTGAATTTGATATCAAGGAAATGCTGGCCTTGTAAAATAAGTTGAGAAATATTCTTCTCTATTCAATTCTTTGGAAGAATTTGAGAAGGATTGACATTAATTTTTCTTTAAAAGTTTGGTAGAATTTTCCAGTGAAGCTATTTGTTTCTGGACTTTTCTTTTTTGGAAAATTTTCTAGTGCTACTTCGATCTCTTTACTTATGTGTTCATATTTTCTATTTTATCATGACTCATTATTGGACGGTTGTATGTTTCCAGAAATTTCTTTCTTCTAGGTTAGTTGGTATATAATTATTCATAGTAATCTCTTATGATTCTTCATATATCTGTTGTATCAGTTATAATGTCTCCTCTTTCATTTCTGACTTTATTTATTTCAGTGTTTGCTCATTGGTTTTCTTAGTCTAGCTAAAATCTTGACAATTTTGTTTATCTTTTCAAAAAACCAAACTCAGTTTGTTGATTTTTTTCTATTGCCTTTCTACTTTCAATTTCATTTATTTTTGCTCATTTTTGTTATTTTTTCATTCTACTAACTTCGGGCTTAGTTTGTTCTTTTTCTAGTTCCTTAGTTTGTTCCTTTTTCTAATTCCTAGTTGGCTTGCTTATTGGAAATCTTTCTTTTTTCTTAATATAGGCATTTATTGCCATAAACTTCACTCATAGAACTGCTGTTGCTGCATCCTATAAGTTTTGGTCTGTTGTATTTCTATTTTTGTTTGTCTCGAGACACTCGTTGATTTCTCTTTTGATGTCTTCTTTGACCCATTGTTTGTTCAGGACTCTCAAGTGTCCAAATTTGTCACTGTAGCCCCATGCAACCACCAAAAGCTCTGTTGTTTTCTTTTTCCACCAGCAGTAGTCTCTGACTGGACTGAACAAATCACTTTTATATTTTAAGTTGTTTTACTGATTGTTTTCAGTGTAAGGATTAGCCTGCCACAGACTGTCATATCCTATTTTGAACAAGGAAACTGAAATCTGATTTTCAAAATCAACTCTGATAATAGTTTTTTTTAACTGGAGTGTTAAGACCATTTACATTTATCACATATTTCTCATATGCCAATATGATGAATATGGATTCATTTTATTTTTTAATATGTTTCTTACCTATTCTGTCTTTAACCACTTTCTTAGATTGTTTTCTAATGCATTCTTTGTTTTCCTTTTTGTTACACTATTTTTTCCTATTCCTTTTTTTGGGGGAATTTTACACATATTTATATTCGTTAATGGTTTATCTTAAAATTTTGGTACTCACATTCAACTTAAGAATGTGAATCCTATTTGATATATTTTCTCAGTTCTGAAGTGACATAATGAACTTTAGATTATTTTGTGTGATTAACACATGCTATTGTTATTCAGCATGTTTATTTTATATTGATTTATTTATCCCACATATTTGGTATTATTATGTAGTATTGCTGTAAATAATGATTGTCTAGATTTTCCAAATATTTACTATTTCCTTTGATTACCATTTTTTTCCCTCAGATTTCTTAGATGATTTTTCTTTTTCCTTGAATCTCATCCTTCAGTTTTCTATAGAGATGCTCTGTTGGAACTAACCCAGTATGATACTGTATATCTGGAAATATTTCCCCCTTTTCTTCTCAAGAGAGAGTTTCATTAGGTGTGCAATTGATATCAGTTGTTTGAAGATATTATTTTGTTGTTTATGCAACCATTGTTACTACTAAGATATCAACTGGCCCTCTATTTTCATTTTTTTCTAAGTAATCTATCTATCCCATCCAACTCCTCTTTTTCCCTTTCAGGATGCTCTAAAGATACCCTCTTTATCTTTGGTTCTGATTTCACTAAAATATATCTGGCTGGGAATTTCTTTTTACTTATCATCCTTTGGAGTCACTAGGTTAACAGAGTGTGAGAATTGGTGTCATTCAATTATGTATGTCTTGGCCATTTTGTCTTCAAAACTTCACTTTAGGATTAGCTTTTTTGAAAATAGTGTGAATTTTTATTTACAATTATAGTTCAGGTTCATTTTAGCAAATTTGTGGTATATGAAAAATTCAGAAAAACACTTTTAAACACAACTCCAAGAAATGATAACATCTTAATATAAGCAACTATTTTGTTTTTGCTTTACTAAGATATAAAAAGTATACATAAAAAAGTTAATATAAATGAGTTTCATAGACTATTTCTCAAGATAATTAATATTCTTCTACAACATAAATTTGGTGACTCTATGGTATTATATATATAAACCAATTTAGCCAATCATCTAGCTTTCAAATATTCAAGTTGTTCCCATCTTTCCATTCTTATGCTCAGTTATTAGGATATGATAGTGAAATAAATGTGGAAAAACCTTTGTCTGCAGAAACCTTGCAATCTATTTGGTGAAAACAAGCACTAAATAACATAGTAGTAAGTATATAGTATTTTTTTAATGTGATGAATGTTGATGAAAAAAACATATGAAGTGGGAAAGCTGGATACAGATTATTAGGGCTTGCTGTGTGAAATATTAGAATGTCTAGGAAAGGTTTCTCTGAGAAAGTGTTTTGATTAACATATGAATAAGAAACCAGTCATACAGATATCTGGAAGATCATGCTAGGAAGAGAAAACAGCAAGTACAAAGTCTCAAAGTGGCAACATGCCATGAGTAGGAAGCCAGAATGCTGGACTGAAGGAGGCATTGGAAAGCATGGGATGACATCAGATGGTACCAGAGGGTCAGGTTATGCCGGATTTTAGGGGTTGTAGTGAGGATTTACCTTTTACTGGGAAAGAAATGAGAAGTCTTTGGGGATTCTGAGGAGAGAAGTAGTATGATCTGAATTAATAGTATCATTTTGACTACTTTGTTGAGGATAAAGAGTGGGCAACAGAAGCAGTGAGACCAGTTAGGAGGTTGCTTTAATGTTCTAGGCCAAAGATGAAGGACTTATACTGGAGAGGCAGTAGTGGGGATAATTTGGTCCCCAGATCAAATTCTGGAACAAGACACAAACGGGAGTTGCTGGTAGGTTTGTTATAAACAACTAAGACTGCAGAAGGAGATATGTTAGGAGAGGGGCAGATACTATCAGGAGGTCATATTTATAGGTAAATATTGTGAATATTTCTACTCTTTTATTTATAAGTCCCTGAACATGAAATGTATATAAAAATATGTGTACATTTTAAATATTTTTCTATCTACTGTCAGATAATTTTCCAGTGTGGTTTTTACTAATTTATGCATTTGAGCAGTGCATGTAACTATTTCCCTTCACACTCTAAAATACTAATATTGCTATATTTAATTGCTGTAAATTTTGTGAGCAAAAGTGCATCTCAATATTGATTTAATGTGCTCTTTAATTAGAACAAACTTAATTTAAAATACTTGAGTCAAAATACCACAAGATTTGACTTCTTCCTACTTCCTCTTTTATTCTTTTTTATTATTAGCTGTCCATATTTTTAGTCTGTTTAATAAATAGCGGTACTGACATTTGTAATTTCTTGCCCTTAGGACATTTGAATCCTCTTACAAGTTTTGGGAATTCTCATTATGCCCCTTGGACATGGCAATCTGAAAGGGGAATGTCCTTCTTAGTTTCATTTTTTGCCAGACAAGATATTGGTAGCCTAGGCTTATGTAAGTAGTCTTTCTTGCTAACAACTTAGTTTCTTGATTGACTCCATTGAAAAGAGAGAGGAAATTGTAATATTCAAAGGTGTCTAGCAAGGGCAACGACATCCATTGGTAGTGGTAATGCACAGCAGTGGGGAAGTGCCTTGACTGAATGTTCTTAATTGTTAATTTCCGCAGACATGCTAGATGTGGTCCCATATAAAATCTATTTTTCCAGGCTTTAGTGACCCTTTCTCATCCTCCGTACCTTTAAAATAATTCCATTTTTTTTCTTACTTCTGCCAGAGCTGAATTCTGTTGCTTGTAAGCTAGAACCCTGACGGGAACTGACTACAGTATCCAATTAGGCTCAAAATGGTTCTTGCATATTGCTGTTGTTTGGTACTTTAATGGGGCAAAGCTATTTGTATTCATTAGAAATCCTCTTGGTGAGAGCATTGCATGAACGGTTATGCAATATTTTTGTTAAGCCACTTGGAACTGAGACTGAGACCCTCACTGAATGATTAGCACAAGATAAAACAAAAATTTTGTTACTCCTAAGAAAGAAAATATGAGACAGAGGGAGAGATTGCTGCCAGTGAGATGGCATAAGGCTATGGAGCTAAACAATTTAATTTTTTCTTATTAAAAACAAAACAAAAGAAAAATTAAATATTAATGTTACTATCAAAATTGGAAATACAGGGCAAGTAGGAGTTGGTACCTATCATAGCAATATGATTATATAATGACTCAAGATGATTATTCAGAGGTAGAATTATAAGCATGTTATTAATAAATACACAAGTAATCCTAAAATAAATTATAAACCCATAATGTATTATATTTAAGTACGACTTTTCAAGATTTTTGTTTTAGTCACTTATACTCTTTGTTACCATAGCAATAACTGAGGCATATCAGAATTAAGTCTTTTCTTTTGGTAGGTTATTTTGTTTAGATTCCTTGTGTGCATTCCACTATCTTTCAATTATAATTTACTCATTTTGAATTCTTATATTGAGAGATATATGGCATATGCATATGAATAAAAGTTTGGTTAAAAATTGGAATTGGGTGGTATAATCCCTATGGATCAGAGTATAGCATTCTGTTTTCAAAAAATATTTCCTCCTAGTATAAAAATATCAAATTTTGTATTAATAAGTACCACTTCAATTGCAAGTGACTGAAACCAACTTTAACTGTGAAAAACAAAAGGAAAAGGGAGGAAAGGGAGATTTATGGTTGGGATACTAGGATATTTCATGAATAAGGGAGAGTTAAGCAAAAAGCCTCTGGTCCAGCAAGCCTGCAACAGGGAATTTGATAGCCAGAATTAGGGCTAGAGAGCCTTTGTTTGGGTTTTGGGTTTTTCCATTGACCTGTGATCTCTACTCCTTGCTGAAGATCTGTTTAATTTTACTTTATTTCTATACATTAGCTTCCTATATGTGAAGAAAATTGAGCTAAACTATAGCTGGTGATATTTAGAGATTTAGACACTTTAAGAAACATATAAAAGCTACTATCTCTTGGTCCCCAAGTTCAAAAATCCTGAAGAAAGATCACGTTTTACTAATGGTTAAAAGAGACCATATGCATATAAAATACCTTCTGAATTCAGAAATTGTCTATAACTTTGTAAACTGGGTAACTGTTATTACACTGCAATCACTATTAATGTACAGTGTCTCTAACTCGGTGGGGTATCACATATGCTGTGTGTCCTAGGCAGTTCCCAGTTACTTAGTGTGGATTCTCCAATAGATTATTCACAAACAAATGCTGTCCATTTTATGTTTTAAATCTTACAAAGGCTTAATGCAGTGTCTAGCACAGAGAATTTTAAATAAAACTTTATAAAATACTGAATAATATGTTTTACTAAAAATCAACAATCCAGATAAGACTCAATATAATAATACTAAATATAAACTGGTTAGAGTTTATTTAAGGTTCAGCTGTTTTTATGTGTGCTGGATTTGAGTATCACTAGAAAGATTCATCTCAGAAAAAAAAATCATGTAGTTAGCAACTTAACTAAGATTACACCATTGATTTTACTTCCTCCAAATTGAATCATTTAATCTATTTCCAGCTTTGATATATGTGTAATAGAGTTGATAACTGCTAAATGTGCATAGTAAATCATTATCACATATAAGTACTTGTATAAAAAGCTGTTTAAATAAATTGTTTTGAAATTAGTCATAAGTTTAGCTAAAGATTTTAACTATCAAAACTTACCTCAAATTTTAATATGTCTTCTATTGAACTCCCTTTTTAATGAAATATTATTAATGAAACAAAATGCCATAATTTTTTTAATTCTAAATATCTAGTTCTGCAGCATAAAGTTAAAAATTCAAAAAAGTTATAGGGAAATAAAACAATAAACTAAATTTTTACATATCTTAAAAACGTACATTTTGCTTTCAATTTAAGCAAAATAAATCAGTGCACATGTATTTTATATATGTTTTTCATACAAGCTTGTACAATGGTATCCAAAGCAGTCTTGAGGGAAAAACATGGAGCTGGAAGAATCAGATCCCCTGACTTCAGATTATACTACAAAGCTACAGTAATCAAGACAACATGGTACTGGGACAAAAACAGAAATATAGACCAATGGAACAGGATAGAAAGCCCAGAGATAAACCCACAAACCTACGGTCAACTAATCTATGACAAAGGAGGCAAGGATATACAATGGAGAAAAGATAGTCTCTTCAATAAGTGGTGCTGGGATAACTGGACAGCTACAGGTAAAAGAATGAAATTAGAAAACTCCCTAACACCATAAACAAAAATAAACTCAAAATAGATTAAAGACCTAAATGTAAGACCAGACACTATAAAACTCTTAGAGGAAAACATAGGAATAACACTCTTTGACATAAATCACAAGATCTTTTTTGATCCACCTCCTAGAGTAATGGAAATAAAAGCAAAAATAAACAAATGGGAACTAATTAAACTTAAAATCTTTTGCACAGCAAAGGAAACTATAAACAGAATGAAAACACAACCCTCAGAATGGGAGAAAATATTTTCAAATGAATCAACAGACAAAGGATTAATCTCCAAAATATATAAACAGCTCATGCAGCTCAATATTACAAAACCAAAGAAACCATTCAAAAATTGGGGACTTCCCTGGTGGCGCAGTGGTTGAGAGTCCGCCTGCCAATGCAGGGGACACGGGTTTGTGCCCTGGTCCGGGAAGCTCCCACATACCACGGAGCGGCTGGGCCCGTGAGCCATGGCTGCTGAGCCTGCACGTCCAGAGCCTGTGCTCCACAATGGGAGAGGCCACAGCAGTGAGAGGCCCGCGTACCACAAAAAAAAAAAAAATTGGGCAGAAGACCTAAATAGACATCTCTCCAAAGAAGACATACAGACGGCCAAGAGGCACATGAAAAGCTGCTCAACATTACTAATTATTAGAGAAATTCAAATCAAAACTAAAATGAGGTATCACCTCACACCAGTTAGAATGGGCATCATCAGAAAATCTACAAACAACAAATGCTGAAGAGGGTGTGGAGAAAAGGGAACCCTCTTGCACTGTTGGTGGGAATTTAAATTGATACAGCCACTATGGAGAACAGTATGGAGGTTCCTTGAAAAACTAAAAGTAGAATTACCATATGACCCAGCCATCCCACTACTGGGCATATGCCCAGAGAAAGCCATAATTCAAAAAGACACACGCACCCCAATGTTAATTGCAGCACTATTTACAATAGCCAGGTCATGGAAGCAACCTAAATGCCCATCGACAGACAAATGGATAAAGAAGATGTGGTACATATATACAATGGAATATTACTCAGCCATAAAAAGGAATGAAATTGGGTCATTTGTAGAGACGTGGATGGATCTAGAGACTGTCATACAGAGTGACATATGTCAGAAAGAGAAAAACAGATATGATATATTAATGCATATATGTGGAATATAGAAAAATGGTACAGATGAGCCAGTTTGCAAGACAGAAATAGAGACACAGATGTAGAGAAGAAATGTATGGACACCAAGGGGGGAAAGTGGGGGGTGGTGGTGGGAATTGGGAGATTGGGGTTGACATATATACACTAATATGTATAAAATAGATAACTAATAAACTGCTGTATATATAAAAAGAAAAAACTTGTACAATGATACTAATACAAATTTAATTGTGTTATTCCTCTACTTCTTGACAAACAGGCTATCTTCTGGGGAAATTCACAAGATAAATTACCTGGCTACTTTCTCTTTAAATACTGGCTGTGAGAGGAACTAACTGCATATTTTTAAAAAGATCATGTTTATAATACATATATTAGTGATTTTTTCCAAATGAAAATTTTTTTCCAACTGATTTTTTCCAACTGAGAATTGTTTTCCATTAAAAATTCAGCCCAGGGCTTCCCTGGTGGTGCAGTGGTTGAGAGTCCGCCTGCCGATGCAGGGGACACGGGTTCGTACCCCGGTCCGGGAGGATCCCACATGCCGCGGAGCGGCTGGGCCCTTGAGCCATGGCCGCTGAGCCTGCGCGTCCGGAGCCTGTGCTCCTTTGGCAACGGGAGAGGCCACAACAGTGAGAGGCCTGCGTACTGCCAAAAAAAAAAAAAAAAAAAAAAAAAAAAAA
>NW_006771329.1:71237-125705 GCF_000442215.2 Lipotes vexillifer
ATAAAATGTTTCAGTGAATGGAGATACCAAAAATCCCATTATAAATTCCTTTCAAATTTTTCTTAAATTTTTAATTTTATTGGAATATAGTTGATTTACAATGTTGTGTTTGTTTGTGCTATACAGCAAAGTGAATGAGTTAAACATATACATATATCCATTCATTTTTAGACTCTTTTCCCATATATGTCATTACAGAGTACTGAGTTCCCTGTGCTCTGTATAGTAGTGTGTATATGTCAATCCCAATCTCCCAGTTTATCCCTCCCCTTCTTCCCACCCTAGTAACCATAAGTTTGTTTTCTACATTTGCAACTCTATTTCTGTTTTGTAAATAAGTGCATTTGTATCATTGTTTTAGATACCACATATAAGTGATATCATATGATATTTATCTTTCTCTGTCTGACTTACTTCACATAGTATGATAATCTCTAGGTCCATCCATGTTGCTGCATATGACATTATTTCATTTTTTATATGGCTGAGTAATTTCTATTGTATATATGTACCACATCCTCTTAAGCCATTCATCTGTCGATGGACATTTATGTTGCTTCCATGTCTTGGCTATTTTATTTTTTATTTTCTTTAAAGAAAAGAGTGGAAATTAATCTTTATTCACAGGACACTGCAAGATATGAAATTCCACATAGAAATAAGAAACCCATTGAGAGGAGAAACTTCATACAGTATGTACAGTTTGGAACTGCTTAAGTATAGTTTCTTTGTAAAAAGTGCTACAATAACAAACCACATGTAAAGAGTTCTTAGTAGAGAAACAGTAAGACAAACTTCCACCAGACATAGTACACAACAAACGACTTTATGCCTCACATGTACAATCTAAAAGTTGAAGGTCCCAGCAGTGCCATCCTGAACTTGGAATGTATACCCTTCAGAGGTAGTTTCTGGCACAACATTTTGATCTTCCTCTTCCTCCATAGAGAAATACTTCTCAATCAAGTTTAATGAAGCTTTGTACACAGACTCATTTTCATGGTTTTGTAGAGCTTCAATTTTGTCCAAACCTCCACATTCTTCAATCCTTATACTAAGTTTCTCATTTTCACCTAGTTTCTCAGCAGTCTGAAAGATATTTGAGATGGCATCCAGAATAACCAGAATAATTTTAGTGTCTTTCGCAGTTAGGAGGTTCATCAACAGTTCTATTATGCCACAATGAACAAGGTATACGATCTGCTCAACTGTTCCACCACTTGTGTAGTTGGTCACAGCCCATACAGCTTCCTTTTGTGTCCTAAAGTCGGCCTTATAGAGAATGCCAACAAGGAATGGGACTAATCCATGAGTTACAACTTGATGTATCTGGTCCTGGTGGCCAGCCGTGATGTTTGACATTGTCCACGTAGCTTCCTTCTGAATATTAGTTTTGGAGTTTGTTAGCAGGCTGGGAAAGATGGCAAGTACTCCTGCATCTACTACAACCTGAGTCTGTTCATCTGTCCCAGTGACAATATTCCCTATGGCTCTTAGCACAAGAGTCACAATTGGCAATTCAGTAGCTCCTGAAAGCTTCACAAGTTGGGGTACAACCCCAGTTTTCACAACCATTTCAATCCATTCATTTGGACCATCGATAAGGTAGGAAATAGCCCAGCAGGCACCAGCTAAAACTTCTGGATCATCGTGATGCAGGAGATGAACTAAAGTAGGAAGAATTTGCTCAACAACATCTAAGGGGGGGTGCAGGATTCTTGTTGCGACAAAGATTTGAAAGTGTCCAGGTAAGATTACGTAAGTAACCACATGCTAAAGATGACAAATCAGGAACTGCCAAAAGTGCCAACAGTGGGTCAACTGCACCGTGCTTGATAACCAAGTCTCGGAAGACCGAGCCATCACCTGCAATGTTTCCTAGAGCCCATACAGCTTGTTCACTGATGTGAGCGTGGGGAGATGCCAACAGGGAAATGAATGCTAGGATAGCACCTCTATCTACCACAGCCTTGGTCTGTTCTGATGTCGCAGAAGCAATGTTAGTGAGGGCCCAAGCAGATTCAAACTGAATGGGACTACAATCAGTTCTGCCAAGAAGGACACAAATTTTGGAATCAAACCAGCCCGGATTATGCTGACTATAGGGGGCTCTTTTTCCCTGGAAAGCAGTTTCCTAGCAGCTTGAGTAGCTTGGAGCTGGCTTTCCAAATTGTTGCTATTTATGCCTTTGACAATGTCATCAACAGACCGATTTACAGTGCCCTGGTTGTTGCAGTTTTCCTGCAGTGGAAAGCAGCATCATCTGGAAAAGAGCTGACATTTCTCCTTTTCAGCATCTGGTCACCCTTCTTAGCTTTCCTGAGCTCCACATTAACTTCTATTCGGCGCCGCCTCATTTCTGGACTGTCTTTCCCCTTGTTCTCGAACCTGTTAAGGCGGGCAGATGGTGAATTAGCATTCTCATTGGTGGACATCGTTATGAGACAAAGGGAGAAAGCTACACAGCCGGCTTAAGCTTCCACAGGAGGTGGTGCAGGGCGCACAGGCTACAAATCAACTGCGCTCAAAACGTCCACCATGGTCAGCCTGAGGATGGTGTCTTGGCTATTTTAAATAGTGCTGCTATGAATACTGAGGTGCATATATCTTTTCAAATTATGGTTTTATCTGGATATATTCCCAGGAGTGGGATTGCTGGATCATATGGCAGTTCAATTTTTAGTGTTTTAAGGAACCTCCATACTGTTCTCCCTGATGGTTGTACCAATTTTCATTCCCACGAACAGTGTAGGAGGGGCTCCCTTTGCTCCACAGCCTCTCCAGCATTTATTCTTTGTAGACTTTTTGATGATGGCCATTCTGACCAGTGTGAATACCTCATTGTAGTTTTGATTTGCATTTCTCAGATAATTAGTGATGCTGAGCGTTTTTCATGTGCTTTTTAGTTATCTGTATGTCTTCTGTGGAGAAATGTCTATTTAGATCTTCTGTCCGTTTTTAGGTTGGGTTGCTTGGTTTTTTTGACATACAGCTGCATGAGCTGTTTGTATATTTTGGAAATTTATCCCTTATTGGTCACTTTGTTTGCAAATATTTTCTCCCATTCTGTGGGTTGTCTTTTCATTTTGTTTATGATTTCCTTTGCTATGCAGAAGCTTTTAAATTTATTTAGGTCCCATTTGTTCATTTTTGTTTTTATTTTCATTACTCTAGGAGGTGGATCAAAAAAGATAATGCTGTGATTTATATCAAAGAGTGTTCTGCCTGAGTTTTTCTCTAAGAGTTATAATGTCTGGCCTTATATTTAGGTCTTTGGTCCACTTCAAGTTTATTTTTGTGCATGGTGTTAGAGAGTGTTCTAATTTTATTTTTTTACATGTAGCTGTCCAGTTTTCCCAGCACCACTTACTGAAGATACTCTCTTTTCTCCATTGTATATTCTTGCCTCCTTTGTTGTAGATTAGTTGAACATAGAAAGGAAAAGTATATTCTAATACTCAACAAAAGAAATACTCATTTTAGATTTCAACAGAAAGTCATCTGTATTTTTTAGTTAATGAGTAAAACCATTTGTGTATGTAAACTTCTTCACATTTTTTTAACATCTTTATTGGAGTATAATTGCTTTACAATGGTGTGTTAGTTTCTGCTTTATAACAAAGAGAATCAGCTATACATATACATATATCCCCATATCTCCTCCCTCTAGCATCTCCGTCCACCCTCCCTACCCCATGCCTCTACGTGGTCACAAAGCACCGAGCTGATCTTCCTGTGCTATGCGGCTGCTTCCCAGTAGTTATCTATTTTACGTTTGGTAGTGTATATATGTCCATGCCACTCTCTCACTTTGTCCCAGCTTCTCCTTCCCCTTCCCTGTATCCTCAAGTCCATTCTGTAGTAGGTCTGCATCTTTATTCCAATATTGCTCCTAGGTTCTTCATGACCATTTTTTTCTATTTTTAGTTTCCACATATATGTGTTTGCATACGGTATTTGTTTTTCTCTTTCTGACTTACTTCACTCTGAATGACAGTCTCTAGGTCCATCCACCTCACTACAAATAACTCAGTTTTGTTCCTTTTTATGGCTGAGTAATATTTCATTATATATATGTGCCACATCTTCTTTATCCATTCATCTGTTGATGGACAATTAGGTTGCTTCCATGTCCTGGCTACAGTAAATAGAGCTGCAATGAACATGGTGGTACATGACTCTTTTTGAATTATGGTTTTCTCAGGTTATGTGCCCAGTAGTGAGATTGCTAGGTCATATGGTAGCTCTATTTTTAGTATTTTAATGAACCTCTATACTGTTCTCCATAGTGGCTGTATCAATTTACATTCCCAACAATAGTGCAAGAGGGATCCCTTTTCTCCACACCCTCTCCAGCATTTATTGTTTGTACATTTTTTGATGATGGCCATTCTGACCAGTGTGAGATGATACCTCATTGTAGTTTTGATTTGCATTTCTCTAATGATTAATGATGTTGAGCATTCTTTCATGTGTTTGCTGGCAATCTGTATATCTTCTTTGGAGAAATGTCTATGTAGGTCTTCTCCCCATTTTTGGATTGGGTTGTTTGTTTTTCTGATATTGAGCTGCATGAGCTGCTTGTAAATTTTGGAGATTAATCCTTTGTCAGTTGCTTTGTTTGCAAATATTTTCTCCCATTCTGAGGGTTGTCTTTTCATCTTGTTTATGGTTTCCTTTGCTGTGCAAAAGCTTTTGAGTTTCATTAGGTCCCATTTGTTTATTTTTGTTTTTATTTCCATTTCTCAAAAAGGTGGGTCAAAAAGGATCTTGCTGTGATTTATGTCATAGAGTGTTCTGCCTATGTTTTCCTCTAAGATTTTGATGGTGTCTGGCCTTACATTTATGTCTTTAATCCATTTTGAGTTTATTTTTGTGTATGGTGTTAGGGAGTGTTCTAATTTCATTCTTTTACATGTAGCTGTCCAGTTTTCCCATCACCACTTATTGAAGAAGCTGTCTTTTCTCCATTGTATATTCTTGCCTCCTTTATCAAAGATGAGGTGACCATGTGTGCATGGGTTTATCTCTCGGCTTTCTATCCTGTTCCATTGATATATATATTTATGTTTTTGTTCTAATGTCTTGATTACTGTAGCTTTGTAGTATAGTCTGAAGTCTGGCAACCTGATTCCTCCAGCTCTGTTTTTCGTTCTCAAGATTGCTTTGGCTATTTGGGGTCTTTTGTGTACCATACAAATTGTGAAAATTTTTGTGCTAGTTCTGTGAAAAATGCCAGTGGTAGTTTGATAGGGATTGCATTGAATCTGTAGATTGCTTTGGGTAGTAGAGTCATTTTCACAATGTTGATTCTTCCAATCCAAGAACATGGTATATCTCTCCATCTATTTATATCATCTTTAATTTCTTTCATCGGTGTCTTATAATTTTCTGCATACAGGTCTTTAGTCTCCTTAGGTAGGTTTATTCCTAGATATTTTATTCCTTCTGTTGCAATGGTAAATTTGAATGTTTTCTTAATTTCACTTTCAGATATTTCATCATTAGTGTATAGGAATGCAAGAGATTTCTGTGCATTAATTTTGTATCCTGCTACATTACCAAATTCACTGATTAGCTCTAGTAGTTTTCTGGTAACATCTTTAGGATTCTCTATGTATAGTATCATGTCATCTGCAAACAGTGACAGCTTTACTTCTTCTTTTCCAATTTGGATCCCTTTTATTTCTTTTTCTTCTCTGATTGTTGTGGCTAAAACTTCCAAAACTATGTTGAATAATTGTGGTGAGAGTGAGCAACCTTGCCTTGATTCCTGATCTTAGTGGAAATGCTTTCAGTTTTTCACCATTGAGGACGATGTTGGCTGTGGGTTTGTCATATATGGCCTTTATTATGTTGAGGAAAGTTCCTTCTATGTCTACTTTCTGCAGGGTTTTTATCATAAATGGGTGTTGAATTTTGTCAAAGGCTTTCTCTGCATCTCTAGAGATGAGCATATGGTTTTTCTCCTTCAATTTGTTAATAGCATATATCACATTGATTGACTTGTGTATATTGAAGAATCCTTGCATTCCTGGGATAAACCCCACTTGATCATAGTGTATGATCCTTTTAATGTGCTGTTGGATGCTGTTTGCTAGTGTTTTGTTGAGGATTTTTGCATCCATGTTCATCAGTGATACTGACCTGTAGTTTTCTTTCTTTGTGACATCTTTGTCTAGTTTTGGTATCAGGGTGATGGTAGCCTCATAGAATGAGTTTGGGAGTGTTCCTTCCTCTGCTGTATTTTGGAAGAGTTTGAGAAGGATAAGTGTTAGCTCTTCTCTAAATGTTTGATAGAATTCGCCTGTGAACTTCTTCACATTTTATTCTCTTATTTGAGTGGCCAGGAGCTCATTCATTTGGGTTCAGCCAAACTTCAGGTTATTAGCATAAACTGCCAGGATCCTCACACAATTGTTAAAGTATGTAAGTTTATTCATTATGTGTTCATGTACTTTTGTTCGATGTGTCTGATGGAAATATATGATTAAATCTTAAAGGAATAAAGGAGATTAATTATATACCAGAAATGAGCAAACTTTAAAAAAGAAATCAACACAAAAAACAAAACAATCCCAACAACAATGCCTTATAATTAGTATCCTTATTTGGAATAGGAAAGATCATGTAAATATTTATGTTAAGAATTACATATTGTTTCCTTAGAATTAGAATTTATGGTTCTGAGATACAGAGGAAAATAGAAACTATCGAATGAAAACATTTTGCTTCACTTAGGTTTAACAATTATATTTTGTAGCACTAGTGGCTGATTCAGGTTGTGGATATAAAGTGATTTAAATTAAGATCTCAAGAAATTGGAGATTAGAATTTCTTTGGTAAATATCACAGCTCTGTAATATATTCTCTTGTCTCACAATGAAGAAAGGGATTGAATTATTTTCTCTCTCAAGTCAGGTTCAGTCAAGTGGCTTTATGAAAGACCAAACAAATTTTGATATTTCTCCCCTGCAGTCTGCTTACAGAGCCAGGAGAGGTAGTTTCATGAAGACTTTGTGAAGGACAGAACCAGGAGAGGTATCTTCATGAGGAATCCTCCCAGAGTTTGTTGGGGCACAAAATTATGAGATCTTTCTCTCAGGGACTAAAAGTGGGGATGGAGACCAGATATTTTTAAATCTTTCTCAACTGACTGCCTTGAGGAGGTGTGGACCCTCTCAGAAGAGTTACAGGAGGGATTTTAAGTGGCCATATGGTGCAAGTATGACTTCTCTTAAGTGAAATACAGATGAGGGATCCCCAGTAGAGAACAGTCTCTGAAAAGTCCACAAAGCTTTCCACAAGAGATAGTTTGATTACCCACTAAACTTAGAGGATGTCAGTGATAGATCGTGATAGTACTAGTCAACTAGACCTGACCTGGCTACTGCTACAACACTGGAATGCTCATAAACCATGTTTAGCAAGTTGGAGAGATTGTGAGGAAAAGAAGCATAAGACTAGGGAAAATTAGAAAGAAAATCAATTGTACTCACTTCAGGTGTCCTGTTAGAGCAGGTTAGGTCAGAAGAATATAAGTTGAACTTGAAATATGATTCAGAAATATGATTCAGAGTTTGCCTATTATATAGTATATTATTAGTCAGGTTTCTCCAGAGAAACAGAATAGGATGTGCATGTGTGTGTGTATGTGTGTATATGTAGATAGATGGATAGATAGATACAGATAGATTGATAGATTCAGAGATAGATATATAGAGAGAGGTTTTAAGAAATTGGCTCATGTGATTGTAGAGGCTGCCAAATCCAAAATCTTCAGGCCAAGCTAGCAGACTAGAGATCCAGGGAAGACTTGCAGTTTGAGTCCAAAGGCAGTCAGCTGGTAGAATTCCCTTTTCCTTTAGGGAGCTCAGTCTCTTTTGCATTAAAGCCTTCAACTGATTGGATTAGGCTGTCAACTGAAAACAATGCACCACATGAACTGTGAGCTTCAGTTTTATTTGGGGACCTTACTGAAGACTATAGCCTGGGAGAAGTCCCTCAGATAGCTCTGAGGAACTGCTCTGAAGAGATAGGGAGGGGCTAGTATATACATATGAATTTTTTGGCTGGGTCATACATGTAGTCAAGCATAAAAATATTACTTCTACTCACAATGAACAGATACCTCAAGTTAATCATTTTAGTGCTTTTTTATGTATTGGAAGATACAAGAATCTGAGGTCATTGAAATTCTTTTTTGGAATTTGAATCTGAACTATCTGAACTATTTAGGGGTCCCTATATGCAAAACACAGAACACTTCATCTTGAATTCTTTTCAGGGTATACTGTATGGTAGGAACTACAATGGCTAATGACTTGATGGCAAGCAACATTCTTTGTTTTACAAGACCCACACACATGATGAAGTGTAGTCTGCTCTACTCAAAGTCTACTGGCTTAAATGTTAATCTTATCTAAAAATAATACATTCAAAGAAAAATCTAGACTGGCATTTGACCAAATATCTATGTATCGTGGCCTAGCCAAGTTGACACATAAAATTAATCATTACATATAGACAGATATTTTAATCATTAAAATAAATTTATTTTGAACTAAGGATAATTAGATAATTTTACTATATAAAAGTAAAAAGAAAAGTCATGGGATTAACCTTGCATCTATGAGATTAGAAAAATTAGCTCTATATGCAAAATCTGTTCGGGGAAATAATTATTTTGCTTAAATCAAGTCTTAAGATAATACAACGTAAGAATGTTAGCAAAGTGAAGAAAACTCCCTCTCTTTCTTTCTCTCTCTCTCGGCTATTACTGATACAATTTAGGGAAAAATAAACTCTTATCTTCTTCAGGAAAAATAGTCTCATATTCAATATAAATTCCATTCTGATGAACCTAAAAAACAGTCAATTACAAGTCATGAGAACTAATTTAACCATTTTACATTTTTTACTCTACTCTCCTAGTTTCCTAGTTTTGTTTCTCCAAATTCTTCATCTTTTCAGACTCAAGAACTACGTCTTCCATCCGCAAGTTATCAATAGATGAACATGCTTACATTTCTTAGTGAAAATAGAATCAATCAAAAGAGATATTCCACACATTCCTTCTACCCATGAATAAGTAAATTTTGCTTTCATCTAAATTGTTTTAACTATTGTTAGGATGCGGTAAACTCTTATACTCCTTTCTAAAACCAATCTCCTTTGTAAACTAGATCTCATTCCTTCTTGCATAACAAAGACAGTGCTTCAGGTAGTTTACCCTTCTTCATCCATCATTTTGTTTCTCTAGTGTATCATTCTTAGAACAAATTCTATAGATATAATAGCAAAAGATTCTATAACATCTCTTATTTACAAAAATATATATATATTGTCTTGACCTCACATTCCCCTTCAGTAACTATCTCATTTTTCCTTCTTTCTTGAAACCAAACTCCTAAATAAACATTACCTTACTCACTGACTCCATTTTTTACCTCTAATTATTTCCTAAATTCACTCTAATCAGACTTTCATACCTACCAGTTCAAAGAAACCTTTTATCAAGGTCACAAGTAGAACAATCTTTGACTCTCTCTTTTTCTTTCACCCCACATCCAAGTCATGTTAATAGCCAATAAGTTTTTTCCTTAAAATTTACACACACACACACACACACACACACACACATAAACACATACACAATCAAATCATGCCCTGCACTGTAGCGCAATCTAATCTATGTCACTTGGACTATTTCAGTATTCTCTTAAGTGTTCTCCTTGCTTCCAACATGCAGTCTCCATATAGGTGAAACTATGGTCGGGTGGTAGGCAACTTATCCTGATAAAGAGGGGGTGGAGTGAAATGAGGAAACTTCCCCAGGCTGTGCATGCCCAGACTACACAGACGTATAACCTATAGTAAACCCAAACTTATTATACCATCACTATAATAAAATCTGCATGTGGTTTTGCCCCTCCCCCTGCCCGTGGCCTTCTCTTAGTGAATCAAGGGTAAGGGCCTGCACAATAATGAACTTGTTATGTAACTCTGGACTGTCAATCGAATAATGATCCCCTTTCGCTCACCCATGATCGCACCCCACCTCCTCGATGAACATTTCTTATAAATGCCCTTAAGCCTGTACAGGATGGCTAGTTTCACTTAACAGAAACAGTCCGCTCTCCCTCTGAGAGTGTAACCATGCTTTAATAAACTGCTTTGCACTTAAGCCCGAAGTGGTAGTCTGCAATTCTTTGCTTGCTATCACAAGGACCGAGATTGCTGGTCTGCATCTTCTGTTGACCTCCTGGATCGGAGCTATTTGATACAATGCACGCCAACCCTGTAACATCTCCAGTGGTCTATAGAGCTACATGTAATCTCCCCACCACATATATGGTTCTCTAACTTCATTTTCAACTTTCATCTCTGTAGTTTATTCTCTTCCAGTACTATTTACTTCCTTTATGGGCAACAAACACACCAAGGATGTTCTTATTTCAAGTCCTCTGCACTTGCTTTTTCCTCTCTCTGAAACCTCCCATGCCTCCATGTGGGAGTTGCTCACTCTGACACTTCTTTCTGTTATCTGAAAAGTGACTTTGTCACAGAGGCTCTGCCTGATCACTCTCTATAAAATAGTCAGACTTACCCAAGATGCCCTGTCCCTCTTACCAGGCATCACATAACTATAGAGTACACATGATTTATTTGTTTATTTCTTACTCCACCTGAATGTGAGACCCAGGATGTCAAGAACTTTATCTGTTTTATGGAATGACTTAGTCCCTGCCCCAAGAACATTACCTAACACTCAGTAGATGTTCAATAAATATTGTCAAAATAACGTATAGATGGATGAATTAATGGACAAATGATAGTTATATTGTGGTATCAGAGATTAGAACCTTTATACTGTTCCACAGACCAAACATGAAGGAGTAATTTCTTCTAAAAACACTTGTGCATTTGAAACAGAGGATATTAACCCAATTACAGGAGAAAGCTCAAGGATAAAGCAAGATTCCAGATAAAAGTTGGTTTACTATGCCATTATGCATACAGATCTTAGCCTCACAGGCTTACCAGTGCTGGGCCAGGAGAAGAATTATTTTAAGCTTTGAGGTAGCATAGAAATAGCAAAGAGAGTTAGTGGGACTGAAGTGGGCAGAGGGCTTGCAGCAAGGGAAATTCCATTGAGATCTTCATGGATAGATGATGGAGGTGAAGGAGTTGAGGGTGTGAGGTGATGGATTTCTCAGAAAATCTCTTCAGGAGTTAATAGTATTAAGAAGAGCTGAGACACTTTTTCTTCTAGTTTTGGCACAGTAAAACAATTTTTCCAAGATATAGGATGAAATGAGTAGTGACTAACTTTACATTTTCTTCCTTTTCTTACTGTTAAATTTCAAAACTCTTCAGAGTTCAGAGGCATGGTTTGTGGGGATGTTTCTAATTGGCTTAAAGGAAGCCTCAAAAATCTTTTTATAGATGTAGTGTTAATAGATTTTATGAAAATATAAAGATATCCATTTAAAACTACTATTTACATTTTATCTCATGACAACTAGTATTTATCTATTGCTCAATTTGCTTTTTGATAGAGTTTGCTTAAGTTAAAAATATTACCTTTTATACAAGGGAATGATTTGGTATTTCCTTGTTTGTCCCCTTTCTAAATCCAGTGATTTATTTTTTTTTGTAATAAACTTAGAATTAGTCATATATATGTCATTTAATTATTTTGATAGAGAATTGAAATTATAATTATTATCAAGCACAGAATCCTCTGCAGGTTTGAATAAGAGACATTAGATCAAGCTATCCCAAAGATAAACAAAAAAATATGCAGGAGTTTAGAAGACAGTCAACCTGAAATACATATGTCCTTACAAATATTATATTTTCCCACAAAAATAAGATGGATAGGTAGGGTTTTTTTATTTAGCTAAACAGTTAGCTATTTTACTCACATACATGTAGTTGATTGAATAGGAAATATTACTATAATTTTCACCAGATATTTTTCAGTATGATTAAATATATGAAGTAATACAGCTCCCTCTGCTTTATAAATAGTATTTTCTCAATTATACTGAAAACAAGGGAGTTATAAACATATCACACCATTCTAGCCATTCTTTAGGGATAGCAAGGCTGTCATCTTGAAAACTAAACAAGATTTTGTACAGAGTAGTTTGACTTCATAACAGCAGAGACTAATGGAACATTTTAGGAATGAAATCTGTCTAAATAAATGAGCTTTTTCATCTTCAAATCTACACAAAAACCCCAGCCCATATCAGACAAAAATTAAAGTTGTGTGTAGGGGGAAGGGAAGCTTATGATTCATTCCATTTTCATTGATTAATAGATTTCTAATTTTTGCCAGGAGATAGCTGCAAAATTGCAATCTATATGAGTAATTAATTGGATAGTCTTGTTATTTTTCTATCTAACAGGAATGAGTAAGTGACACCGAAGTTTAGGTGGGATAAATAGGCTTCTTTTTATCATCTTGCTAACATTTTCCCACTATTTTCTTTTCAATTAACATGTAAATGAAAGTAGCCTCCCTAGTACTACAAAACAGATTTTATAACCGAAAAGAAATGGATTTTGCACATATCTGGTGTGCATTAGAAACACGGTAATTTTTATAACTTAGAGAAAATAAAGGTGATATCATATATTCCCCATTTTAATACAAAGATCTAAGAGCAGATCAATAAAATTGACTTATGTTAGATTCATTTAGAAATATTATAATACAGAAATATTCTGATTATTTTCTTTCATTTAATAGAATTATATAGAGCATTTTAATCTAAAATATTTTCTTGAAAACTTTGTTGATGAAATGTTGATAGAAAATTGTTGTTACAATATATGATAAGTATTTGCTGATTTAATTTATAAAGGGCACTTTATAAAAATATTTGTTGAGGAGGCTCCATAGAAAATCAGCTAGCTAATACTTAATAATTTCTTATATTTAATCATTTTCCATTAAAAGATATACCTGGGGCCTGTATATAAATGTGTTTTATTATACTCATTTATTATACTTTGTCAGTTTCTCATATGAAATATACACACAAGATATAACATAGTGTTGTAGGTCAATTATACTTCAAAAACAAACACACAAACTCAGGGGAAAAGAGATCAGATTTGTGGTTATCAGGAGCGTGGAGGAAAGGGGAGGGGGAATTGGATGAAGGTGGTCAAAAGGTCAAGTTTCCAGTTATAAGACAAATAAGTACTAGGGATGTGATGTACAATATAATAAATATAATTACTGCTGTATGTTATATAAGAAAGTTGTTAAGAGAGTAAATCCTGAGTTCTTATTACAAGGAAAAAATAATTTTCTTTCTTTTTCTTTTATTTTGTATCTGTATGAGGTGATGGATGTTCACTAAACTTACTGAGGTACTCATTTCATGATGTATGTAAATCACATCACTATGCTGTACACCTTAAACTTATACAGTTCTGTGTGTCAATTATATCTTAATAAAACTGGAAGAAAAAAATATATATGTACTGCAGATCTATAGTTAGTATACATATTCTATGTTATAATTACCAGTATTCTAGGGTTACTTGGCAAGACACAGTTGAAAATCATTTGTCAAGATTAAGATGAATCTTTAAGTGGAAACTTTAAAAAATACTGTCTTTTTGAAATATTAACAGTAAATATGTATTTATAATAAATATTTCTATTAATGAAATGTACCCAACAAACAAAACCAAAATCTGATGATCCTTGATGTTCTTGAGAATGAATCAAACCTACTTTTTTATTTTTAATATTTTCCAGGTTGCATGACCTATACCTATATGCATTAATATGTGTAGAAATTATAAAACAACTTGGGGCCATATTTAAAAGGATGAAGATGCCAAAGGATGAATACTTATTTGTAACAAAACTGAATCGCAAGACTAGCCAAAAGATTAAAAATAATTATGGCTATAAATACAGTAGTAGATGTTCTGAGGTTAGAGATCTAGATTAAAAATTGGAACAATGGGGCTCTGGATTTATTTTATGCCTGATCCACACTACCAAATAACAGACCCTAAATAAATATGTTTCAAAAGTGAATGGATGAAAGCTTACAGATTTATTTTCTCATATATTAATGTATAATAAAATTCCAAAATCATATTATTTTATACCTGATATTTTTTCCTGTTAATAGTTGTGGGAGCTAATAAAATATGTATAGGATACATTTGTAAATGTTGAAAAACAGATTTTATCCATAAACCACTTCTATTATTTGTTAAAAAAAAACAAACACTCAAGTTAACATGTTGAAGTTGATATATGCAGCAGATTTACCATAAGAATTTTCTTGTATTACAGGTGGGCTATACAAAATATAAAAAGAAATAATAAGAAAATTTTGTGTCACGTATTGGAAACTCACTGAGGGACTATTAGGACTGTGGATAAGGGCTCTGGCATTAATATTCTCGAACATAAATATAACAAAAAAGAGATCTGAACAGTACTTGACTAAAAAGCATCCTGGGACTTCTCATTTAGACAAGCAAAGAAGAGGAAACATTCAAAAATAGAAAGAATTGAAGTTTTAGGAACTGGACCAACTCTTGGACTGACCCTTATGTTGTATAAGTCTTAATTCCATTTTGTCACCTTTTGATTTTGTACTTTTGATTGATTTTTTTGTGCTTGATTTATATCCAATAGGTTTAATACAGTAGAGAATTAACGGACATTATGGCTAGCAGTCAATATGAGAAGTAAGACAGATGGCAGCACAATTCATTGTGGTGATAAAAAACATAGCTGAGATAAGGCTCCAACTTAAAATTAAAGTAGTTTGAGACTATAGGCATGGGGAGAAAGACAGGGAGAGCCAAGCAGACTTCCAGGATCAAATAAAGAAGGCTGGGGTTCAGGGCAAGGCTCTATTGTCAAGGAAAAGTAGAACATAAATCAGAAAAAAACTAGTGGGTATAAGAAATAGATCATAAGAAACATACCATTAACCTTCAGCGAGAAGAAGAGGAATCATTTTAAAAATATGTCAAAAAGAACTTCATCCAGAATTTTAAAGACATAATGGACTGTGTAGGATGTTGGGATCAAATCTACTCTTCTGAATATTCCTTCCCAGTTTATTTTCCAAAATTAGCTACAGTGACAAATATTTTTCATCCTGTATTTCATTACTTATAAAGTGAGGACATTATGAGACAATCTGTATTCATCTTAGTATTTCCCTTTATACCTTTCTCCATATTAGTAGTTTCCAAACCCTATCTCATATGACTGCCTCTGTGGTGACTCTGTGTCACCTCTGGGAGAAAGGCCAGGGTCAACTGAGCAGAACTCTAGACAGCCAGCCAAATGCTTTAGTCAGAGCAGCCCTGCATTTATCTGCTTAGCATCCTTGATTAAGAAAAGTAGAGAAATTCACCTATGCATGAAGATTTAAGTATTGTTATTTAACAAGCAGAATATTTGTTTTTTGTTTTGGGGGGATTTTTTGTGGTACGCGGGCCTCTCAATGTTGGGGCCTCTCCCATTGCAGAGCATAGGCTCCGGATGCACAGGCTCAGAGGCCATGGCTCACGGGCCCAGCTGCTCCGCGGCATGTGGGATCTTCCCGGACCAGGGCACGAACCCTTGTCCCCTCCATCGGCAGGCGGACTCTCAACCACTGTGCCACCAGGGAAGGGAAGCCCCTAAGCAGAATGTTTGAATTCAGGGTACATTTGGTTATATTAATTGACAGTAGCCTTCTTTTTTTAAACAGGAGTCAGAAATTTTGTAAGACTGTATGAGTTTTCATACAGAATCAGGAAGGAAACTTGTTCAATGAACACATTTAATGGGACAAGAAAAGAAAAAAAAATACTTTGTTTTAAATTACAGCTAATAAAACTTGTCTGTGTTAATATGTAGCTATATTACACTAGATAATTTTCATTCTTAAAAACTTTTTCTAAAATTAGTGGCAAAAACCCTTAAATGGCCTAAAAGACCCTAATCTGTTCCTTGCTCTCTTCGTAGTTTGATTGTGTATTGTACTGACGTTGATACCTATGTGCCAGCCAGGCTGTCTTGTTTCCCTTTTTTCAAAGGTACCATCTTCAAAATGTGGCTTCAGAAGTCACCCTGGTGACCATGTATGGCTCTTGAGACATGTAGATATGTGATCTAATCTTCACACAAACACACACACAGAAACACATATACTTCTGCTGGGGTGATAAGCAAGTTAATGCATCCAATCAGGGGGATTGACACTTGGCTCCACCTACCTGCTAATTACAAAAAATGGATTATGGTTTTAGTAAAATATTTAAATTAAGAAAAACCCGCTATATGGGTTTATTGTCAAGTGTGAGGTGTGCACACTCAAAAGATCAGTGGTAAATCTTAAAAACTTTCGGAATTGATTTTGAAATAAGCAGTGTAATCAGTTTAAATTGTGGTTGTTAATAAATGCCGACCACAATGACTATTATTGACCACAATGACTATTATATGACCACTATTATTTGTTATTTTAGAGGAAGAAGATGCTTCTAAGTATAGAAATGTGTCTATATCATAAGGAATTAATAAGAAAAAAAGGGGGAAAAATTTGATTACTATTAGAAATTCAGTCAAAATGAATGTCTTTCAGGAAAGAAGTATCAGTATCAGGCTACAACAAAAATTGAGAAAGCATGAAAGAAACTCAATATATGTCTCTCAAAGGACATTAAAAGAGGAGATAAAAGTAATGGATGTTACAGCTGCCCAGATGTTACTTAAAACAATCATGTGGTAATCAAAGATCAGACTATATCATTTAAAGAATTTGGAAAATATTTAGAGAACAGACAAAAAATGTCTAAAGGAATGGAGAGTAAGTGCCACAAGAGTCCAATGTTTCTTATTTATTTAAATTATCTGTTTATGTCATCCATTCTGGGATCGTATGCAACTCAACAAACCCTAATATACCCTCAATTTCTTTTATATGTTTTCAATGATTTGATATTAATTTTAATTTATAATATATTGTTTTCTAAATATCAGCTTTAACATCATCATCAATCAAACCACAGCTTTCACTATTTTAATGATATTTTTAAATTCCTGCTTTGATTTGAACTATCATAGCTATGATTAAAGTTTCTGTTAATGGATTATCATGGACAGTTTGGCAATAAGAGAATAAAAGTGTATATATTGGCAATTTTATGTAATTTTTATATTATAAAAAACTAATAAATGATGATTAAAGAGAGGCCATCAATAAGGAAATTATTTAGATAGGTTCATGCTAGCCTTCTATTTTTTCCTGAAAATATTGGTAAAAGTAAATGCACAAATGTCTACCAATTGTGAGTGAAAAAATTATGATACCCAGATTTACTAAATTCAAGTTGCCTTTATACAATGCCAGGTGAAAGGAAACATTACTGTTTATTTTTTCTTCAAATAAGTATTAAGAACTTATATTACACATGTGTTATCTTTAAAAATTTTAATATAACATACAATCACAATCTTATACCTTACCCAGTTACTCCTAATTAACTCCCTAGACCACTAAGTTATAATATAAGATTGCTGGAATTTTATAGGACAGTTAAGAATATTAGGTAATAACAAAGGCAAAACGTATAAATGTAACATCTCATTACTTAAGGTAACACTACTTGCTGTAACATCCCATAATAACACCACAGTAGAAGAAAAATAACTTCTTTCTAATAGAATAAAGTCTCCATGCTTGACTATCCTGATTTATATAGATTAATGGCAAATAAATATGAACTCAAAGTGTTCAGATTTTAAAAGATAAGGCATAGGCTAATAAGCACCATGAATAAGAGCAGAAACAGCAAAGATCAGAAATAGATAATAGAAGACGTAGATATTCAATTACCACATATTCAAATACCACAATTAACACATAAAACAAGCTGAAAAGAGATAACTATAAAAATAGATAAAGGATCATCTTAAAATATGAGCAATGAAACAAGAGATCTTAAAAGTTAATAGATTACTTTGTAAAGAACAAAGTAGAATTTCTAGACGTTATACTTACATATTTCACGATTAGTAATTTGATGAATGTCTAAAACAACAGAGTAGATTTAAGAAAATTAAGAATTAAAGTATAGATTTAAATCAATCAATAATCACAAGAAATATAAAATGTAGAAGTGAAATTACATAATTAAATCTAAGTAAGTACTATTTGAGAAAAAAATCACCTGAAAAATAAGGATATGGATAGGTTGAAAATAATATAAGGCTGATAAAACAATATGGAAGGGAAATACTAAAAATTAAGAAAATATGTGAAGTTATGTTAACATGAAAAATATAATGAACAGCATTATTAAGAAAAAATGGGTACCTAAATAATATGAAATGCTTAATTCAACTATTATAAATAATGATTAAAATATGCATGCACCTAATAATACAGCATCAAGATAGAGATAAAACATATGTTAAGAGGATTATGAAGATAGATTGACAAAATCACTGTCACAGTGGGAGATTTGATATTTGTTGATATTTGAATGTTAGTTAAAATATTAACAAGGATAGTGTAAATTTGAACATGATAATAAGATCAAGTACATACAAATCTAGTTATATACATATAAAATTTACTAAGAACAATTAGAGAGCATGTATCCCTCTCAAGAACACATGGAACATTTGGAAAAAGTGTTGATTTATTTTTAAAAAAAAAAAGCTATGGATCCAAATCATGTTTTCAAAATTTTCAAAGAAAAAGTACCATCTCATGATGTTTTCTGACTACAACATAAATAATATTGAGAGCAATGGGTAAAAACGTTTACTTTTTAAAACCTACTTTACCTCATGAAGAAAATTACTAAAAAATAATGACTGGCATTCAAGAAAACAGACATGAACAGCTAAAACATATTAATAGATAGGAAGATTCCATGCAATAAATATGTAGATTTTTCCAAAACCCATCTATAAAAACCATGCAACTTCAATTAAAAACCCCAACAGAAATTTTATATGCAAGCTAAAATGCTGATTTAAAATCTACATAGAAAAGCAAAGGTCTAAGTGCAGGAAAGAATTTCCTGATAAATGAAAAGCCTGCAAAACTGCCCTACCATATACTACAGTATATTAACAGTAGTAATTAACTCTATGCCATTAGCACCAGATTACATAAACAGATTAGTTAAAGAGTGCATGGAATCGAGAAGCAGACCCACACATAGTAATAGTACATGGTGCAAAGGCACTGCAGAGAAGTGAGTAGAGCATAGCTATGTAATAAATAATGCTAAGATAACTGGTTACTCTCTGAGGAAAAATGTTGATAGCTACTGAACAATATGCACAAAAATTATTTCATATTAGTTAAAACCTAGATGTGAAAAGCATCCTTACTTAAGTTTATAGATTATATGAAAAACTATCTTTCTTATTTCAGATAGAAAAAATTTTCAAATAAATATTGCAAACATGTACTACATGTGTGTTGTTGTGAAAAAAGTTGCTATAACATAACAGATAATATAATATTCACAGTCCATGACAATGAGACAAAAAATTATATAACAAATATAAGATGGATATATCACAAAACTTTATCAAATACAAGACAAAATGTGAAAAATAATGCTACTTATATATAAGAAAAACTATATGTAATCAATAAAAAATAATGAAATAAAAAATAAGAAATGGAATTCAAAGAGGAGGCATGTATGATCTACACATATAGGAAAAGATGTTCAATATCACTACTTATCAAGGATATACAAATTATAGAAACAATTATATACCATTTAAGGCCAAGAAAATTGCCAAAAATTAATATTTATAATCTTAAATGTTGGTAGGAATGTTGAGAAATAGGAAATAGAATATAATTTTTGTGTTTTTGTTTTTTATTAATTTTTACATCTTTATTGGAGTATAATTGCTTTACAGTGGTGTTAGTTTCTGCTTTATAACAAAGTGAATCAGCTATACATATACATATGTCCCCATATCTCCTTCCTCCAGCGTCTCCCTCCCAACCTCCCTATCTCACCCCTCTAGGTGGTCACAAAGCACCTAGCTGATCTCCCTGTGCTATGTGGCTGCTTCCCACTAGCTATCTATTTTACATTTGGTAATGTATATATGTCCATGCCACTCTCTCATTTCGTCCAGCTTACCCTTGCCCCTCTCCGTGTCCTTAAGCTCATTCTCTACATCTGTGTCTTTATTCCTGTCCTGCCCCGGGTTCTACAGAACCTTTTTTTTTTAAGACTCCAAATAATATAGGTTTTTAAGAATGTAAATTTTTGTAAGGTAATTGATAACTAATTGGGAATCATCCAATACAGTAGAAGATACCCCCAAATTATGACTTAGCTCCACTCAGATATATGCCCTAAAGAAGCTCCCATACATTGACATGAGTGATGGACAATAATATTCAGAGTTTCCTTGAATGTTACTGTAAAGTGTTTCTCAATGAGCATAAGGACAAATTGTCCAGCAAGAAATTGTCCAGCAAGAAATCTTCAGCACGAAACTTCACAAACCACTTTTGACATTTTTCATTAGTCATAGGACCTTCTTCACCCACTGCACAAATCCTTTTGTGTGTTTCAGTTGTGTTTTTACCTTTTTTGAAAAAATAAAGCATAATATTCCAAAAATGTTGCTTTTTTCTTCTGCCTTCAATATTAAAATGGCTACACAAAAATTCACCAATTTTGATGTCATTTTTTTAAATGCATGATGATGACAGCTGTCACATACAATCTGACAAAATTGTTTCAAATGAAGTTAAAGACAACTAAGTGCTACTAGAGCCCATCTTACAGAAAAAAAGAATAAACATTTTGGCCCACCCAATAATAGGATCCACTACATAAATGTGTGGGGATTAAATAAAAAATACAGGGCTTCCCTGGTGGAGCAGTGGTTGAGAATCTGCCTGCTAATGCAGGGGATGCCGGTTCGAGCCCTGGTCCTGGAAGATCCCACATGCCCCGGAGCAAATAAGCCTGTGCACCACAACTACTGAGCCTACCGAGTTCTAAGTCAAACGTTAAGAACTCAACTACTGAGTCAAGAACTCAACTACTGAGTTCTAAGTCAAATGTTAGAACTCTTTTATAGCACCTAAAGAATATTTTATCCACATTATATTTCATAAACAGTCTCTTTTAGAAGTTTTTATTTTGCATTATTTTACTCGAATTCATTCAAAGGAATTGGCTGCATACCTACAAGGGAAAAGTATCTTTGGAATTCAGCTGGAAATAACTATCAAAATGGCAAAAGTAATTACATTAATTATAATTAATGTCATTGTGAGATTTTTCTATTCTCTTACTAAATAAGGAGAGGCACACTGGAAGTATATTTCTTTACAAAGAACCAGAGAATTTGGTAAATAATTTTGTATTTTAAAAATATAACTACATGGATAAAACTAAATATTTATAAATTCCTAGATAACTGTTTAGTATAGTTTTGTATGTTTTAATTGAGTATTGTTTTATTTTTATTTTTAAGCTATCAAATTTAATTTTGAGAGCCTAGATTAAATATTTATTGGACAGAATATATATGCCTAAATATATATTTTTGAAATGATATTCATATGCTATGAAGTGAAAGATAAAAATATCTGTAAAAAACTTTGACATCACTTTGTAGTTTTTTTTGAAATTTAGAACTAAGAATTTCCTGGTAGATTATTAATAAATGTATAATTTTAAAAATAAGATTGTGCTAGTTTTTTTTTTTTTAAATAAGGTAGATTAAGTAAGATCTCTTTGAAATAATGTAATTCTGCCTGGAACTTCCAATGCTATAAAAAATTTTATTAAAGGAAATACTTTCATTGTAAATGTTATTTCTTTTTCAACAACTCAAAGTTATCAGTAGAGACAGGAATAATCTTTTTAGTTATATATAAACATCACACTCCCTCTTTCACTCCTGCACTCTACCATATTTTCCAGTCCTATACTATATATTGATCATGCTCATAAGAATATCATGGGTTTAAGGGAAAATTTTATTTGGTGACAATAAACTTTTACACAATCTCTTTTCTTAGAAATCCTACATGACAAGAGTCTCTAATGAGATGACTAATACTAATTGACAATTATTGGAAAACATTATAAAATTAATGTGCATTAATGAATGCTATTGGCTCATTTTCATTTTAAATATAACTAGATGAATCCACTTGACATTATTATAGTGACTATAATTTTCCCTCAAAAGTGCAAGCATGATTTTTTAAATATTGGCTATTTATTCAAAAAGAAAGTCATGTAATTAGAGCTATAATTTACATTAAATGCAATAAAAAGATAATAACTTGAAAATAAGTCTCATTCTTTAACTGAAAAATAGAAAAGCATATAGCATATACTTATAATTTTGAGGGGGAAAGACATAACTAAATTTCACACTAATGCTAGTATCACATTCTATTAAGAAATTAAACATTTACCAATAATTCTTTAAAAATAATTTTAGAGCTTTCTGCATTTAAATCAGCCATGTTACAATTTTAAAAATGTATGTTATGAGTAAGCACATCTCTTGGAAAGATTGTAAGAGAAAGGGATTTGAATTAAAAATAGGTACTTAGTTCCTTGATGGCACATTTTAAAGTGTGGTTGAGAAATCTAGATATATATGGACTTGTAGAAAGTGATTTATTTTTATGAAAGGATCATTATATGTCAGACACCATTCAAAAAACACAATGTACTTTATGTAATGTGACTTTCACCACAACGATACAAATTACTTGTGAGAAATTTGAGACTGGGAGATGGAGAACACAAAATTAGAAAATAACAAAGTCTTTTAAATTGCCAACTCCAAGGCCTTTGTATAATGTATCCTCAAATTTTCAATTTTTTTGAGACTTGTTATTAGGCTTCACATAACTCTATGTAAAGAACTGGATTGCAATATGGGAACTGCTTTAAAGAGAAATTCATCAGCAAACTTGGAGAGAAAGTACCTCACTGCTTACAGATTGAAAAATAAATACAAGTTTACCAAGTTATGAAAATAAGTTGTAACACATCTTTATGTTTACATTCTCTAATTTAAGAATTCTAACAAGATTGGTATCTCTACAATACCCTGATTTGGTACTGATGTATATAATTTAACAATAGGAAGTGTGTTCTTTCCAGGAGAAAACCTTTTATTTTACCCACTTATGTAAGACCTGGCTCTAGAATGATAATATTAAAGGACACAATATAGAATTTAGCACATCAAGCTTTAACTAGGAATTAGAGTATTTGATGCAGCATATGCTATAAAATGTCTCCTTAATAGTCAATAAAACTGGCAAGAGTCATTGCTTACCACCTGATAGCTAGTCAGTTTTCAAATTATAGAATTCATTTGTCACAATCCACTTAGCATATCTATAACTTTCCAACAAGAAATGCCATCTTCAAGCAGTTATTTTAATGAGTGAAGGATTAAATACTAAAATAAGAGGTGAGGGGTGGAGTCAAAATGGCGGTGTGGGAAGACGCTGAGTTAGTGTCTCCCCACAACTAGGGAGCCTGCCAGCTGCTGGTGGGAGACCCTGAGGCCCAAGGAGATGGGAGGAAACACCAAATGAAATGGTAGGACGTGGGGGGTCAACAGGGAGAGGAGAAGTGGAGGTCAGACAGGATTGGCGCCCCTAAAGCCAGGAAGATCAGAAAGGCAGGTGGGAGGGTTCCTCCAGGAGGAGAGGGAGAGGAGCAGAGTACCATCACCCTGCCCACTCCTGCCCAGGGAGGCTGCTGAGCTCGCAGGCTGGTACTTTCCCTCCAAAGCCCCCTCCAGGCTGCGTGGGTCCTTGAGGGCATAGGAGCGAGGCCAGGGAGATAAGGAGAGGCAGGTGGGAGGAGCCATCCAAGAGGAGCAGGAGAAGAGCAGAGGGCATTTACCCCACACACTCAACCAGGGGAGCCTGCTGAGCTCCAAGGCTGGTCCCCTGACATCCAAGACACCCCACTCTGCCTGGCTGCATTGTTCCTGGGGGTATAGGAAAGAGGCAAGGTAAAAACCTACAAGACCAAATAAATGAAAAGGAAATAGGCAATCTACATGAAAAAGAATTCAGAGTAATGATAATAAAGATGATCCAGAATCCAGAAATAGAATGGAGGCATGGAGTGAGAAAATACAAGAAATGTTTAACAAAGATCTAAAGAACTAGAACAAACAAACAGAGATGAACAACACAATAACTGAAATGAAAAATAAACTAGGAGGAATCAATAACAGAATAACAGAGGCAGAAGAGCAAATAAGTGAGCTGGAAGACAAAGTGGTAGAAACAACTGCTGAGGAGCAGAATAAAGAAAAAAGAATGAAAAGACTTGAAGACAATATCAGAGACCTCTGGGACAATACTAAATGCACCAGCATTCAAATTATAGGGGTCCCAGAAGAAGAAGAGAAAAAGAAAGGGTCTGAGAAAATATTTGAAGAGATTAGAGTCAAAAACTTCCCTAACATGGGAAAAGAAATAGTCACCAAGGTCCAGGAAGAACAAGAGTCCCATAGAGGATAAACCCTAGGAAAAATACACCAAGGCACATATTAATCAAACTAACAAAAATTCAAAGAAAAAATATTAAAATCATCAAGGGAAAAAAAAAAAAGGCATACAAAGGAATCCCCATAAGGTCATCAGCTGATTTTTCAGCAGAAACACTGCAGGCCAGAAGAGAGTGGCAGGATATACTTAAAGTGATGAAAGAGAAAAACCTACAACCAAGATTACTCTACCCAGCAAGGATCTCATTCAGATTCAACAGAGAAATCAAAATCTTTTCAGACAAGCAAAAGTTAAGAGAATTCAGCACCACCAAACCAGCTTTACAACAAATGTTAAAGAAACTTCTCTAGGTGGGAAACACAAGAGAAGAAAAAGGCCCACAAAAACAAACCCAAAACAATTAAGAAAAAGGTATTAGGAACATACATATCAATAATTACCTTGAATGTAAATGGATTAAATGCCCCAGCCAAAAGACAAAGACTGGCTGAATGGATACAAACAGAAGACCCATATATATGCTGTCTACAAGAGACTCACTTCAGACCTAGGGACACATACAGACTGAAAGTGAAGGGATGGAAAAAGATATTCTTTGCAAATGGAAATCAAAATAAAGCTGGAGTAGCAATACTCATATCAGATAAAATAGACCTTAAAATAAAGACTGGGGCCTCCCTGGTGGCACAGTGGTTGAGAGTCCGCCTGCCGATGCAGGGGATACGGGTTCGTGCCGCGGTCCGGGAGGATCCCGCGTGCCGCGGGGCGGCTGGGCCCGTGAGCCATGGGCGCTGAGCTTGCGCGTCCGGCAACGGGAGAGGCCACGACAGGGAGAGGGCCACATATCGCAAAAAAAAAAAAAAAAAAAATAAAGACTGTTACAAGAGATAAGGAGGGATACTACATAATGATCAAAGGATCAATCCAGGAATAAGATATAACACTTATAAATGTTTATGCATCCAACATAGGAGCACCTCAATACATAAGGCCAATGCTAACAGGCATGAAAGGAGAAATCGACAGTAACACAATAATAGTAGTAGTAACACAATTAATAGTAACATTAAAACCCCACTTACACCAATGGACAGATCATCCAAACAGAAAACAAATAAGGAAATAAAAGCTTTAAATGACACAATAGACCAGAGCAGTTCTAAGAGGGAAGTTTATAGCAATTCAATCTCACCTCAAGAAACAAGAAAAAAATCTCAGATAAATAATCTAACCCTACACTTAAAAAAGCTACAGAAAGAAGAACAAAGAAAACCCAAAGTCAGGAGAAGGAGAAATCATAAAAATCAGAGCAGAAGTAAATGAAATAGAAATGAAGCAAACAATAGCAAAGATCAATAAAACTAAAAGCTGGTTCTTTAAGAAGATAAACAAAATTGAAAAACCCTTAGCCAGACTCATCAAGAAAAAAGGGGAGAGGATACAAATCAATAAAATTAGAAATGACAAAGGAGAAATCACAACTGACACAGCAGAAATACAAAGGAATATGAGAGAATACAAAAACAACTATATGCCAATAAAATGGACAACCATGAAGAAATGGACAAATTCTTGGAATGGTACAATTTTCCAAAACTGAACTAGGAAGAATTAGAAACTATAAACAGACTTATCACAAGTAATGAAATTGAAACCATAAGTAAAAATCTTCCAACACACAAAAGTCCAAGACCAGATGGTTGCACAGGCAAATTCTATCAAACATTTAGAGAAGAGCTAACACCAACCCTTCTCAAATTCTTCCAAAAAATTGCAGAAGGAGAAGCACTCACAAATTCATTCTATGAAGTCACCATCACCCTGATCCAAAACAAGAAAAAGATATCACACACACACAAAAAAATTACAGACCAATATCACTGATGAACATAGACGCAAAAGTCCTGAACAAAATACTAGCAAACAGAATCCAACAACACATTAAAAGGATCATACACCGTGATCAAGTAGGATTTACCCCAGGGTTGCAAGACTTCTTCAATATACGCAAATCAATCAATGTGATACACCACATTAACAAATTAAGGAATAAAACCCAAATGATCATCTCAATAGATGCAGAAAAACCTTTTGACAAAATTCAACACCGATTTATAATAAAAACTGTCTAGAAAATGTGCATAGAGGCAACCTATCTCAACATAATAAAGGCCATATATAACAAACCCACAGCAAGCATCATACTCAATGGTGAAAATTGAGAGCATTTCCACCAAGATCAGGAACAAGACAAGGACGTGAACTCTTGTCACTCTTAATTCAACATAGATTTGGAAGTCCTAGCCACAGCAACCAAAGAAGAAAAAGAAATAAAAGGAATACAAATTGGAAAAGAAGTAAAACTCACTGTTTGCAGATGACATGATACTATACATAGAAAATCCTAAAGATGCCACCAGAAAATTAATAGAACTAGTCAATGAATTTGGTAATGTTGCAGGATACAAAATTAATGCGCAGAAATCTCTGGCATTCCTATACACCAACAATGAAAAATCAGAAAGAGAAATTAAGGAAACAATCCCATTTACCATCGCAACAAAAAGAGTAAAATACCTAGGAATAAACCTGCCTAAGGAGGTGAAAGACTTGTACTCAGAAAACTATAAAACACTGATGAAAGAAATCAAGGATGACATAAACAGATGAAAAAATATAACATGTTCTTGGATTGGAAGAATCAACATTGTGAAAATGACTATACTACCCAAAGCAATCTACAGATTCAATGCAATCCCTATCAAACTACCAATTACATTCTTTACAGAATTAGAACAAAAAATTTTACAATTTTTATGGAAACACAAAAGACCTCAAATAGCAAAGCAATCTTGAGAAAGAAAAAGGGAGATGGAGGAATCAGGCTTCCCGACTTCAAACTATACCACAAAGCTACAGTAAGGAGGACACTATGGTACTGGCACAAAAACAGAAATATAGATCAATGGAACAGGATAGAATGCTCAGCGATAAACCCACACACATATGGTCACCTAATTTACAGCAAAGGAGGCAAGCATATACAATGGAGAAAAGACAGTCTTTTCAATAAATGGTGCTGGGAAAACTGGACAGCTACATGTAAAAGAATGAAATTAGAACACTACCTAACAACATACACATAAATAAACTCCAAGTGGAAAAAAGACCTAAATGTAAGGCCAGAGACTATAAAACTCTTAGAGGAAAACATAGGAAAAACACTTTGACATAAACGACAGCAAGATCTTTTTTGACCCACCTCCTAGAGTAATGGAAATGAAAAAAAAAATAAACAAATGGGACTTAACTGAACTTAAAAAGCTTTTGCACAGCAAAGGAAGCTATAAATAAGACCAAAAGACAACTCTCAGAATGGGAGAAAATGTTTGCAAATGAAACAACAGACAAAGGATTAAATTCCAAAATATACAAACAACCAATGGAGTTCAATATCAAAAAAACAAATAATCCAAGTAGAAAATGGGCGGAAGACCTAAATAGACGTTTCACCAAGGAAGACATACAGATGGCCAAGAGGCACGTGAAAAGATGCTCAACATCACTAATTATTAGAGAAATGCAAATCAAAACTACAATGAGGTATCACCTCTCGCCGATCAGAATGGCCATCATCAAAAAATCTAGAAACAATAAATGCTGGAAAGGGTGTGGTGAAAGGGAACCCTCCTGCACTGTTGGTGGGAGTGTAAATTGATACAACCACTATGGAAAACAGTATGGAGTTCCTTAAAACACTAAAAATAAAACTACCATATAACCCAGCAATCCCACTACTGGTCATATACCCTGAGAGAACCATAATTCAGAAAGAGACATGTACCACAATGTTCATTGCAGCACTATTTACAATAGCCAGGACATGGAACCAACCTAAATGTCCATCGACAGATGAATGGATAAAGAAGATGTGGCACATATACACAATGGAATGTTACTCAGCCATGAAAAGAAACAAAATTGAGTTATTTGTAGTGAGGTGGATGGACCTTGAGTCTATTATAAAGAGTGAAGTAAGTCAGAAAAAGAAAAACAAATACCATATGCTAACTCATATATATGGAATCTAAAAAAAGCCCAAAATGATACTGATGAACCTAGTTGCAGGGCAGGAATAAAGATGTAGACATAGAGAATGGACTTGAGGACATGGGGTGGGAGGGGGCAGCTGAGGCGAAGTGAGAGTAGCATTGACACATATACACTACCGAATGTAAAATAGTTGGCTGGTGGGAAGCAGCAGCATAGCACAGGGAGATCAGCTCAGTGCTTTGCGATGACCGAGACAGATGGGATAGGGAGGACTGGAGGGAGGCTCAAGAGGGAGGGGATCTGGGGACATATGTATGCATATGGCTGATTCACTTTGGTGTACAACAGAAACTAACACAGTATGTGAAGCAATTATACTCCAATAAAGATCTATTAAAATAAATATGGCTCTTCTCATTGCATATTGCAATTTTTTAAGTGTATTTAAATTTGTATTTTGTGTCAAAATATTCTCTTTGAATAATCACATTCCTTCCCTATGTCTCTCTTTATTTAATTTATTTTTCAAAGCTATTACTCATGTGCATATTCTTGCCATCAAATTCCAGTATGTTCTGATGTCTCTGTGATTAGAGTTCCTCTACATATAAGGACTTCAGAGGGTGTAAGCAGGACACCTGCAGTATCTGAAAGTCTTTGACAAGATGAAGAGTCTTTAACTCATAGACAATCATCTAAGGACAAAAGTTTTTTAACAAAAACATGGTTAGTAATGTATGTTTATTCAGAACTTTGATCTTCATTAATTCATCACAGAAATCTTATCTCTGTTACTCTGTCCTAGCAAGGGAAAAAAGAGAGGTGAAATAATTAATGAATGAGTGTGACTAGTAAGGATATTCTTTATATTTTTTCATAAGGGATGAATGATATAACAAGTTGTCTGAGGGCCAGGGAAATGGGTAAGATGTGAACTTGACCACACTGAAGGAAATGAGCTGGGTCTTTGGACCTGGGTCTTTGGAGTTGGTTCTGCCCATACGTACCAAAGAGAGACATTTGGGAAATAGATGCTGTGTTTATATTGATATTGCTGAACTTAGTCCCAATTTTTCTTTTGATTTTAGAGTACAATTACATTGCTTGTCCATGATTCTAATACAAACTTTGAATACAGAAAAAAATTTTTTCTTCTCTAAGAAATTACTGCTATCACAACCAGGCAGGAACATTTTCCTCCCACATTTTCTAATTATCATTTGAAACTTGGAAGTTCAGAAAGAATAAAAAGCTAAATGATTTTTTTAGTTCATGGAACTTGTTTCTTGAACTATTTTGTTCTCTAAAATTCCCCTACTAGGTTGATGGATTTCCAAATCCACACATGTAGCTCCACCTACTGATTATAATCCACAGTCTTTAAAATGGGTGAAAAAGAGATATCTGATTCTCTTTAGGTTTCTCACATATATCTTTGACAACAGCTTAAAATTTCTGTAAATTTAATATTTTATGAATAAATCAAAATAAAACTTTATCAAGGTCATTTTTTGAATAACTGTACCTTTTGGCCTAATTTATCCAACATGTATTCCTTTAAAACAAAGCTATGTCACTTTTCTGCTTTGGCTTAGTCCACTAATTATGCACTCAAAGCTCTCAACAGAGAAAGCGTACCTATAATTCAAGTAACTTTAAAGACCTTTAAAATCAAGAAAATATAATTCTAGAGCTTATTGTTACATAGAAGAAAGCAAATTACATATTTAAAATTAAAACTGGATTCTTAGCTAAATGTATCAGGAATAGACCTGGAAGTAAGGTCAGCTGAAGGGAAACTTATTTTCATGCAGTTTTACATGCCACATCTAACTTATAGTGGCTTTTACAGTTCATTCACACATACATTTCAATACATTGTCAAGTAATATATTCCAATATATTTACTTGAAATTAAATTATTTCAGATAATTTAATTTGAAATTATTCACAAATAATAAATGTTTTATCACTGAATCTTTAAAATACGTAAACATTCTGAGGGCTTACTTTAAGAACCAGTGCATTAGAGTTCAATCAGAGAAGCTAAATTACTTGGAGGTATTTATAGATGTAAGATGGAATTTATCACAGGGGTTTAACCTTACACAATTGTGGGAACGGGGAGAACAAAGACAAGCAGAACCCCGTGAGAATGGGCTGAAGCCTGTGTCAGCTTTTGTTGCTTCTGATATTGATGGTATGGTTTGTCCTGCTGGAGAAGCTGATACCATTCCCCAGGGAGCTAAATGCCTGGCCCAGAAGATGAAAAAACTGAAGGACTATTCAAGGAACAGTGAAGCATTTGCAGTCCTGGCTGTAGCCTCATGCTAGGGAGATGAGCCAGCAGATAAGTGACAGCATGTGTGAACTACCACATAGCTGCTGCTTCATTTCAGCCCTCCAAAACTTGCACAAGAACCTCTTATGTGGCCCATCTAAAAAGGAATCAATCAGAGAGAGGAAAGCTGGGAAATGTAGATTTGCATAGCCAAATTGACACATTAAAAAGCCACCACAGCCAATAAAATCTCTGATTCTACTTCTAGGTCCTGAATTTCAACCCCCAAGTCATCTCTTTTATTAGTGTCAATAAATTTCTATTTTGATTCCAATGAGAAATGTATGGAGTAACACATATGCAGATACTTCCCTGTGTTATGTAAAGATGATCTTTTTTTTAAACACTGAAATTATCGTCAAATAGAATTTCGCTAATATTTATTAGGTAAAGATGATTTATATAATGTTTAGATAAACATGATAAGAGAGGTACACAGTTTTCATTGATTAGAGGGAGAGGTAAAGAAAAATATCATTTTTGTTCAAAGGACAAAATATAAATAAAAAAAGAATCTGAGAGGATAAGCATAATATAGCAGAAACTTTATTATGCATATCTTAAATGATCTGTAAAATAAATTTTAAAATTGTGCTACTTCTTAAATTCATAATTTTCTCTGAGTCATATAAACCATAGTTAATCACCTATCATTTTTTCAAAACATAGAATATAGTTACTGTTTTTTGGTAAGAATTTTCATTTTCAGAAGATGAAAATATCAGCGGTTACTCAGTTTAAAAGTAAAAGGAGTGCTTCTCTTCTATGAAAGGAACATCTGTTATTAACTGATAATAAAATATTTGATACATCTATGTAAAATATTTGAAATACACCATAGAAAGTTGCTGGTGAAATAGGAGCTTATAGAGCCCAGTTTTTGTGTCTCTACACCATTTAAAAAATTCCATCAACGTTGATGTTTATAAATTCTAATACTTGGAGAAAATTTTCGATACAAACACCTATATTTTAATTCTTATAACTTAGGCAACCAGATAAGAATGATAATTAAACATTTCAATATTGAAAATACCCAAATTTCTCATCAGTGTGTGGATAAAACTAAAATCAAATGACATCTGAGCTCCAGTGTTAATCCCCACTAAGAATTCTTCAATACATAACTGGGAATCCTTAAAGAGAGTCTAATATGATCTTAACAAACTTGGCTTCTGTCTGGGTAATTGCTGGCCTCAGTTGCTTCTATTTTTTCCCATTTCACCTCTTCCTGGCCTCTGCTATCCCAAGATTTCCTGTCAGCACTCACCCTCAACTCACTGCTCTGATCTCTGGCTCCATCAAGGTAAAGATGTCCACTGCTGACCTCAACTAAAGACAAACTCAGACTGTTACCTCTATCTGATCTTCTGAATATGAAGAGACAGGCAATGTCTTATGAGTTATAATCAGTTACAGAGATTCCCATAAAGCTTTTCATAGAACTTATGAATTTATATAGCTATATTATCTGGCAAATACTTGTAACAGATTTTTTAAAACATATTTTTTGTTATTAAAGGAAATGTTAGTAAGGAATCAATCATATTAGAAATTCCATAATTTCAATTTAGTTATTCCACTTAGCAGAAATTTATACAACATGAAATTTGTGGTTGTATATTCATCAGATTTGAAATCTGGTCAAATTTTCCTAATTATATTTCAATGAAACTGCTTTTATATTTCAGTGAAATTATTTAATGAGTTATGCATTCTAAATGAATCAGTAAATATTTCTCATAGAGGACCAAATAAAATATAATTGATTACTTATATGAATATTGATTATATACAAGAATAATTTGGTATTGATTTTATAGTAAATAAATACATAAATATGAATTTGTGACACTATTTTTTATTGACATATGTGCCCTCTGAAATAAAAACTAGCCCCCAATTCATAAAACTAGATGGAATAGGTCCTAATTTAGCTAAACAATAATATACCACAATCATGATAATAATGATATAATAATTAATATTGGTATGGTAAATTCAGTATGCTAGGAACTCTTCTAATCAAAAAGGGGCTCAGGGCTTCCCTGGTGGTGCAGTGGTTGAGAATCTGCCTGCCAATGCAGGGGACACGGGTTCCAGCCCTGGTCTGGGAAGATCCCACATGCCGCGGGGCAACTGGGCCCGTGAGCCACAACTACTGAGCCTGTGCGTCTGGAGCCTGTGCTCCGCAACAAGAGAGGCCGCGATAGTGAGAGGCCCGCGCACCGCGATGAAGAGTGGCCCCTGCTCGCCGCAACTAGAGAAAGCCCTCGCACAGAAACAAAGACCCAACACAGCCAAAAATAACCGCGATGAAGAGTGGCCTCCGCTCGCCGCAACTGGAGAAAGCCCTCGCACAGAAACGAAGACCCAACGCAGTCAAAAATAAATACATATATAAATAAAAATATATTAAAAGGAGCTCAAACTATAGTTTATAAAAGATAAAATTAATGGATGTGCAATAAGAGGGGATAATAGGGCACAATATATAACCAAGCTGGGCTGTGTTTATTAATGGAGTCTTTGGTTGGAAATAGCCTTCTATTGTTTGTTTCCACTTTTATCCATCAACTCCTGTTTCCTTAAAATCGAGCTACAGAGAGTAACATTACCACTTTTTGTCCTCCTCTGTGCCCTAGGACCCTGACTCTCCAGGACCACATTCTTCTTTGCCAGCTGGCTTCTGTCTGGGTTTGGCAGTGAGATATAATGATAGAAGACTGGGGGGCAGAATGAAAGAGTGGTTTTCTCCCTGATTAGGGGAACATTTCCTGGCCTTGGTTATTTCCTTCTGGGCTGCAGCTCCTGGGCTCTGGTAACACTTATTCTTCCCATTGCCCTCTGAGGTCTGAGAGTGGTAAAGACATTTCACCGTTGCCTTTCTCTGGATTCTCAGTATCCTGTAGTTTGTTCCCTTAATCCAAGGTATATCAATATCAGCACTATTAGCCTTTTATGCCAGGTGGTTAATTTTTGTGGGGAGCTGTTTTATGCCTTTTAAGATGTGTAGACACATGCCTGACCTCTCACTAGATGTCAGTAGCACCCCTGTACTCCATCATGACAGACAAAAATGTATGTACTCATTGACAAATATCCCCTGGGAAGAAAAATTATATACCTCATCAAAGGATTCCTTTATTAAACTTTTTAAAGTCATCTGAATTGGATTCTGATTTTTACTGGGAGGCAGATCAATACATCATACTACTCTCTTCCACACTTCATACTCTTGAATAAGATTCTCACCTCTTTTAAAAATTATCCATTATTGTCTTCCCCAAAACTTCATTTTACCATTTTCCTGTTTTGAACTATCTAGTGGTTGTACTCCTTTGCATCTTTTAATTTTTCCATCATTTAAAATATTATTATTTAAACAGAAACGATAATAAAGAAATAACTATTCTTGGGTTCCTGTTTACTATCAATGAGGTGCTCTATGATTTCCACTCAGTGAATATCAAATTTGGTGGATACCTTTCACTGAGTTGGATTTTAAGACCTATCCAATAAGGAATTTAAGTTGGATAAAAATATTGAATCCAATAAGAACCTAAGAATTTGCAAGTGGTTTTCTTTGGTGTGTTTTTAATTTTAAATGTCATAAGAAATTGTTTGATTTTTAGCATCTAGTGTCTTTGTTCCCTAGCCTGAGTCACATGGTGATTTATCTTATGAATCATTACCAAGTAATAAAGTTACAGAAATTTTCAGAAGCAATCGTAAATGCGTAATAAATCACTCTATTACCATCTTACAATTGTAGATAGTCAATTTTAGAATTTGTCTAGATTTGAACATATAAAGCTGATTAGAATTTTTTAAGAAAAAAATATGGATTATAATCACTAGCCAACTCTGTTCCTATCTAGGAAATTAAAACTGCTTTGACTCAAGATTTCTCAGGCAAATAAAAGAACACTTTGAAAGTAGGTGTAAATTCTGTTATTTTTTTGGCTTTTGAATTAGTGGCATATTTGGTTATTATTTTTAGAAATAGATTTGTTATGTATAAACTTTTTAAACTTAAGTGAAGCTTAAAAAGTAATTTGTTCAAGATGAGCATCAGTTTGAGAGAACCAAAAGAACCATAGATAAAAATGTATGTAGTCATTGTATGTATGTAGCAGAGAAATAAATACCCAAAATATATCTCCTTTTATATTATTCCAATATAAAAAATATTACACTAAAATGTAATAAGAGAAAGTATATCTGTTAACATAGAGTTATTTATTGAGTGTAATGTATGTGTCATTGTAAGTTCAAAGAATGAAAGGAAAAAAAGTGCTTACAGGGCTTCCCTGGTGGCGCAGTGGTTGAGGGTCCGCCTGCGGATGCAGGGAACATGGGTTCGTGCCCCGGTCCGGAAGGATCCCGCATGCCATGGAGCGGCTGGGCCCGTGAGCCATGGCTGCTGAGCCTGCGCGTCCGGAGCCTGTGCTCCGCAACGGGAGAGGGCACAACAGTGAGAGGCCCACGTATCGCAAAAAAAAAAAAAGTGCTTACAGTATAACCATAAAAATCAACAAATATTCATATACATAAAGAAGGGATGATATGTTACTGTTCTGAATCCCAGGAGAAACCAGAATTCACTTCAAGTGATTCAAACAAAAAGATTCTAATACAGGCATCCCTTTCACAGGCATAGGCAGACAAAGAAATAAGCAAGGGATTATGAGGTAATAAATAATTAGCAATAGCAAAACCCAAAACTATCCCAGGGCTGAATGGACACAAGGAAGAACTGGGGTTACTGGAGATGAGTGAGAGCCGGAACTGCGGAGGAGGAGCTGCAGTCTAGGAGGGAAGCAGTAATTGCTTGAGATGCTGTGTGCAAATAGGAAGGGAGAAAAAACCAAAAACCCATATACAAACGAAATTAAAAAAAAAAAATCTCTCTCTTCTCTGTACCTCCCATAACCTGCAGGTATATCCCACTGCTTGAACTTCTAGAAGCCAGCTGGTCGGAAATTCTTGTCATGTTATCCCTGGGATATAAACTTTTGGGTGTAGATTAAGGGAAAGGAAGTCAGAGGATGGGAGTATGGGGCAAATGGAGAATAACCAACAGAGTACTTTGTCGATTTCTGGTGAATCTATAGATTTTGATAACTTAGAAGGGATAGTAGTAACAAACAGTATCTTAAATGAGCTTGTAGAATGAGAAGAATTCTCTGCCCCACCAACACACATTTTTAGTCATGAAAAAAAAGTCCTTATTCATAATTCCTTAAACCTAAGTTGAATGGAAGATTTATCAATGTCCTTTTTTTTTTCTTTCTTTGGAAAGAGCTAACATTACTATCTAATAATTGATCGTCATGGTTTTTATGTTATGAACTCCACATTTTTTAATCATGTAGAATTTTTACTAATGAGGTTTATATTTCACTTTCCTCCTTTTTAATTAAAAAATAACTAATACACGTATGGAGGGCTTACTATGAGCCACATATTATATGAAACTTTATATACATTATTTAATTTAATCATATATAAATGGTATTTCTGGTTTTCCCTTATCCCCATTTTATGGAAGAGGAAACTTCAGCTAACAATTGGCCAAGCGTTCATTATCATCAAGGGGCAAAGCTATTTCCTGAACAATATCAGATTGACACAAAAGGTCACTTTCTTAACAATTATACATTCTTTTTCTCTCTTAAAAGTATCTATTTATCTAATTAGTATCCAGAGAGTTTTACTTAATTTGCTAATCTTAACCACAGTTATCTAAGATAGGTTTTATTAATTTAAAGGTGAAAAAACTTATAGTTCCAGAGATATGACAGTACTTGCTAGTAAAACTTCATGGAATATATTATTGTCACTTTATTTTTTTACTATAATCTGTTTCCAAATATAAAATATTTGGCTGACAACACAAAAAAATCACTATAATAGATGCATCACCTTTCAAGAACCAATGACTTTCTGGAGACTGGACAGTAGTGCTGTCCTAGGTCATATTCTGAGGGACACCAAGTGTGAGTAAGAGTTTAGTGTCAGGATGTTTATTAGGACTAAACCATTGCTATCAATACCAAAGGGACAATGGAAAGGGAGCAAGGAAAAATAGGATGGGCCAAGAGCCTCAGCCCACCCCTTAGAAGCTCTGGAGTTGAAATGGTCCATCTAAGCTGTCTGGTGTTGAGCAAGAATGATGAACCCCTTATGCCCTCCTCTTTATGTCCCCTCATCAATCATTAGTTATATGTCACCCCAGGAAGGTTATGACCTTGAGCAGGGCACTCTCTGCAGCAGAGATGATCCTAAAAGTTCTGATAGCTTAAGGTTGTCAGCAGACAGTATTCTAGAAGCCAGGGCAATATATTATTCCTTGAAGGGAAACCTGGGTTGTACCTCCCTATTTCCATCACAGATATATTGCTCTACTAAGATAAGCAAACTAATACTGGCAATAATGAAGAGGATTTCTTTCTTCTTAAACTTGAGTACTTTTGTTCTAAAAGTACCAGATTATATGATGTGTCTGCACATTTGTATGTGTCCATTCCACCTATATCCTTTCTAAAATTTACCTAATTCATTTATGTATCAGGTTTTGAATTCTTAAATTACTCAAACATGCCAGTAGCCAATTGCAAAAGTTCCTCTTTCTGCTTTCATAAACACCAACAACAATATAACTTTCAACTATACTCTTAACCTTTTTCCAAATGCTTGGTGGGTTTGTGGTAAACTTGTGGTTTACAGACAGAACTTCATTTATTGACTACCACAGTTGAGAATGTAGCAGAAGACTGTTCTGATCATTGGAGCCTGAAGATCCTATCACCATTAAAACTACAGGGTTTCTCTGCAGAAAAAGCTTTCCTTTCCTCTCTGTAGCCAGCTAACATAGAATGTAATTAGAACAGAGAAAAGAAATCTGAAGCTCAAACAAAAGCTGTATTGTTTTGAAGTTTAAAGGTGAGTTTGTACAAATATCAAAAACTAATTAAGCAGAACAGGTGATATTTAACTACTTTGAAACTTTGAAAAAGGAAAATTGATTTTTATCTCATTGGATTAAATTACATTTTCATATTGATTGACACAAAGCCCTTCTGTTACTTCTCTTACAGACAAGGTAAATACGCTAGCTGCTATTTATTCATGAAACACTATCTCTCAAAATTTCAGAGAATGTTATTCTATCATTTTATTATTGAACAAGTATTTTGACAGGTGATGATATTCTAGAAGATAAACAGAATTATACAGCCAACCACTTCCACTATGTAATTTAGTACTAGAAAATAAAGTGTAGAAGTGATGGAATGTATTCACAGGTCAATTCTACCTGTCTGATATAGATTAAGATCAATAGAATCAATACAGCTTAATTAAAACTTTGACCATTTAATATTTTTGTATTAAGTGCTAGCAGTTCAGTAATCATTTCAATTCATTTCATCTCACTTCCCCAAAGTTATTAAAAGGCTAAGGATAAAAATACATAAGGCCCTTAGGAACATTAAGCTATTGAAAAGTTAAGGAAATTTTCCTAAGAAAATGGGGCAGAGAGGAGCATAAAAATATAGAAGGAATCTTATTCTCTAAACCACAACTCCCTCCAATAGAAAAACACCATTTTTAACTGATCCATTTGTTTTGGTTTGCATTTTGTTTTGGTAAAGTAAATAATGTGATAAAATGCTTAGAAGGAGGGAGGAGGTTCAGTGAAACAACCAAAAGTTAATCTTGAAGAATAAAATATTTTTTATGACCATAATTCTAGGCTGTTATTGTACTGGTGGGAAATATGAGCTAAAACAGCATGGAATTTTGGGGGTCAGTAGAAAGGAATTGTAAAACCTCTGTGGAATAAAATCCGGAGGAGAAATGGAGCACATTGGAAATTAAAACAAAAACACATCCCAAAACAAACAAAACCTCATGAAAAAGTCATTGTTATAGGGAATTTTACTATTGTACTAAATTGCATCGGTATTCACTCTTCAAACTAAAAGTTCGAATGGCTTTGCCTCTTAAAATGAGTAAAATTCAAGATACTTAATATGCCTTAAAAGTTAATAAATAATTTTACCTCTGACTACCTTTCTGATCTCACACCTTACCATTCTCCCCAATAGTTTATTCTGTTCTAGCCACACTACAGCCATTACAATTTCCTAAATATTCCAAGTACACTCACAATTGAAGCCCATTGTAGCATCTCTTCCTCTATCCCAGATATCTACAAGGCTTGCTTATCATTACCTTCAGCTCTCTGCTGAATATCAAGGCAGACTTCCTTGACAGTCCTATATCAAATTTCACCACCCATTGTGACTTTTCTCATTTTGCTTTATTTTTTCACATTATCACGTTGTGATATAATGTTGATTGATTGATTTTTATTGTTATTGTCTATCTTCTCTCATAAAAACATCTTCTTCATGAAAGCATCTAGCCTATTCTGTTTATTCTTGTATCCTAGCACTTGAAGGAGATTTAGTAAATATTTACTGAATGAATGAGTGAATGAATGTATCTCCTTACCTCCCTGCAGAAGTTTTAGTATAAAATCAACTTTCATTTTTTCTTATGAAATTGTATGTCCCTCGGGAGATAGAATGAAGTATTAGTAGACCCCTAAGATAAATGCAGGGTGGCATCAGCTCATAGCTGCTTCCATGGTAATTAATAAAGTAGTCAGTTACTCTGGGAGAGCAGAAAAGCATCTCATAAGGTTATTTATATCCTTGTGCTAGTGATGTACAGAAAAAAGAAATTGAAGAATTTCATGTACTTATTATTTATTAAAATGATGGCTATATATTATAAAGTAGTTTGGTTAGATCCCATACTTTGGAAATTATATAATATGGTTCAGGTAATATGGCTTTATGTTGATTTAATAGCAAGATAGAAACTAAGAGAACTTAAGAGAACCAGATGGCCAGAAAAACCAGAAAAACTGCTTACCAAAAGTATTCTTGTTCCCTGGTGGACATTTATCAGGAGTTGAAAAGCAAATGATTTGAGGCTGAAAATACTAGAAAGTGTGTAATTTCCTCTACATATGTTCAAAGAGCAATCATATCTGGTTAATCCCAGTCTGTTATAAAAATAATCTACAGATTAACCAAGGCAAATATTAAATTCCAGGCTACCTTTGCTACTTTTCTTTAAGGCTCTTAAAAAAGTGTGTGGGTTTTTTTTTTTTTTTTTTCTAGAATAGCAATAACAAATCTAGTCTTAATATTCTCCCAACTGTAAAAGGGTCAATTTGCTACTAAAAATACAGAAGATTCTTGGGAATTAAATTTCTCCTTCAGTCCACTAATGTGTCATTCAATGAGAATGAAATGAGAACAACTAAAAACAGAAGAGACACTTTGTTTGGGGCCATGCCACTAAATCATTAGTCCCATATATCAAATAAAATGAAAAAGTATCTAATTGTCCAAGACCATTAAATTTTAACTGGTAATGTACTTTAGAACAAATCTGAGAAAGGGCTTTAATTTACCTCTGAATCTGAACCCTAAAACAAGCAAATCTTTGACATGTGAATTTCTCTGTTTACTATTATTTCCACATAGATTATATCAGGGTTTATCACATATTTAGTGCTTCAAAAAGCATGTGGGCTTCCCTGGTGGTGCAGGGATTAAGAGTCAGCCTGCCGATGCATGTGGAATTATTGAGTGAGCAAAGTCTATGTATAAATTAATGAGTGTGTCTACCGGGAAAGGAATATATTTTAACTTCTGTTCTAGATTGCCAAGAACATTGAAAAGCTAAGAGACTGGCAATGCCTTTTTAGATACAACAACAAATATGATCAATGAAAGATGTAATTGATAATTCGGACTTCAATAAAATTAAAGACTTCTGCTTTGAGAATAACATTATCAAGACAATGAGAACAAAAGCTACTTACTGGGAGAAAATGTTAAACATATGAAAAGATTCTCCACATCATATATCATCCGGGAAATGTAAATAACAACAACAGTGAGATAACACTGCACATCTATTAAAATGGCCAGATCACTGACAATATTAAATGCTGGCCAGGATATGGAGAAACAGGAACTCTTATTCATTGCTGGTGGAAATGCAAAATAATAATATAATGTCACAGTTTGTCAGTTTCTTACAAAACTAAATATACTCTTAACATAAGATCCAACAATCACACTACTTAGTATTTACCTACAAGGGTTGAAAAGTTATGTCTACATGAAACTATGCACATAGAAGTATTATTAATAATTGCCAAAACTTGAAAGCAACCAAGATGTCCTTCAGTAAGTGAATAGATAAATAAATGGCGGGTCATCCAGACAATAGAATATTATTCAGCACTGAAAAGAAATGAGCTACCAAGCCATGAAAAGACATAGAGGAAGCTTAAATGCATAATACTAAGTGAAAGAAGTCAATCTGAAAAGGCTACATACTGTGTGATTCCAACAATAAGACATTCTGGAAAAGGCAAAACTATGGAGATAATAAAAAGATTAGTATTTGCTAGTGGCGGAGTGGGGGATAGAGATGAATAGACAGAGCAGAGAGGATTTTTAGGGCAGTGAAAATACTTTGTATATTCTACAGGTAGATATGTGTCATTATACATTTGTTCAAAGCTACAGAACATACAATGCAAGAATGAACCCTAAGGTGCACTATGGACTTTGGGTTATTAAGATGCATTGATGTAGATTCATCCTTGGTAAAACTTTACCATTCTGGCGAGTAATGTTAATTATGGGGGAGGCCACGCATGTGTTGGGGCATGTAGTTTATGATGAATATGTGTAGTAAGTGATATTCCCTCTCAATTTTGTAGTAAGTGATAAATCTCTGTACCTCATCCTCAATTTTGTAGTAAATCTAAAATTTCTCTGAAAAATAGTCTTTAAAAGAATAAAATAAAATAAGGCCTTTTTTAAAAAGTTGAAACCATTTTATTCATGTGAAAAACTAAAACTAAAACACAACTGAACATCTTGAATAAATTTCTTGAATTAAATGAATAAAGAGATCTGGCCTGATATTTCAAGTGAGATTTCTCTAAGATGTTTACAGCAAAACCTAATTAAGAATAGTGGCAATTACATTTCAAGTTATCAGATTTCCACTATGATCATATATCATAGTGGAAAAAATGTTAAAGTTGCAAAGGGGTGGTCTAAACCAATAATATTTCTTAAAATGAGATCCATAAATCACATGCATAATGTATAACTGGGGAGACTTTTAAAAATTCTGACTTGTAGTCCAATTCTACTTCTAGTCTGCTATTATGAGAGATAAAGTTTTTCTGTATTAACACACAATGTCCAAATCACAGTTGCTTGAAAAAAGAAAGATTCTTTTACTCATCTAACATGTTTCATATGGTCATCATATGAGGGGAGACCTCTGCCCCAGCTTAATGTGAGAGGAGAACAAATCACTTTTAAGTAAATATTTTAGCCCTGAGTGCCACCATTGTCACATCTGGTTGGTTAGAACCAGTCATCATATCACATAACTTTAAGGGGGTAAAAAGTATAAATCTCCTGTCTCTGGAATAGATAAAAGAGAAACATTGGTGAAACCACACCTATAGAATCCACATCTCTGGGTAAGGGGGCCAAAAATTCTTTCTTGAAAAAAATTTTAACAAGTTCCATAAGCACAGGAAATTTGATAACCACTGATTTGAATCAGCTTCTACTGTAAAGGTGTTAGAGAAATTTCACTTGAATTGGATCCCTTTACTCATATAATTCAGTAGTTCAATTCTAAATATTCAGTTCTGTTTCAGTTTGTCACATAAATGTAATGGTCTCCTAACTTTCGACTATCAATACAGAAGTTTTCCTGGTTTATAACATTAGCATGTAACAGCAGAAAAATATAACATTCATTCACTTTTCATTCTGCTGATGAACTGCCTAAAATGTTTTAGTAAGAAAGTAAGTGGCAGAGGAAATACATATCTGTTTATGAGGTTACTTAAAAAATAAGTTATTTACACAGTATAATATCTGTGGCATGGTCATCTTAGCTACCCCAGTAATTTGAGGATCTCATTCTCCCAATTTTGAGATTTTACATTTATTTTTACAGAGTTATCTCAGGAGTTGAAATTAACAAGAAACCAAAGTGTTTTGTTTTGTTTTACATAGCTCCTAGACCTGAATACTAGAACTAAGTAGACCAACCAAAGAATTTAGGCTCAGTAAGAAACAGGACCCTTTGATAATTCAGTGCCATCTGGAAAATAATATAATGAGTCTGCTAATAAATACGTAAAGAAAACTGCAAAAAGTGTCTGATGACTATCAAAATGAGCCTTATATAAATCTGCCATTAGTTAAAATGAATAAGAGAAGAAGAAAATACTGTATGAAAACAGCTTTATGTGAACCACCTGAGGAGATTACAAAATTTCGTGACTTGAGGCATTTTTCTCTCAGTGAAGGGAAGAGCACATCATACTCATTTTTTGATTGAGCCATTTGACAGGCTAGATGGCAGGTCACAGCTGAAAAGACAGCTGGTGTTAGGCATTACCCATCATTCATATGAAAAAAAAGTATTGTGAGCTTAACTTTGCAATGCTCAAGCACTTGCTGTTCAGGTTCTGTACCTAACATTGTATCAGAAAATAGAACAGGGTGTTTTCATGGAGTGAAATTGAGTATGTCCGCATCACATATGGGATATTTTGGGTTAGGTTGTCAGAATCAAGTTTCCCTCAATGACTTGACTAATGCTGACAATTGAATAATTCAGATACTACTTAATATGAATGAGGAGAGAATATTGAGGTATCCAACTTAATTAATTTAATTAGCCTGATGATTGTCAATTTTCCACCTCAGTTTATTACTTTATGTGGGCAATTATAGTTTAGTGAACACTAATTTCTGAATCATGAAGATGAAAACACATACATTAAAAGAGAGAGAGATTGGCATGTAATAAATTTTTTTTACTGAAATTGACAATCATTTTTATCCTTTATATTTTGCTTGAGAATTTTAGTATATATATTCATTGATTTTTTTTTTTTTTTTACTTATTTTTGTTTTTTCAAACATAGGCCAGAATGTAGAGAATATTTTAGCTAAAAAATATTTTAAGGGCTGTTTGATACTTTTACCTGGACTAGAATAAAGCCATTGTTTATATAAAGGATACCAATATTGTTTATAAAGCATATTTAAAACAATAAATGAAGAAACAATGGGGTTTTTTCTAACTTGAGTTTTCAAATGAAGAGACAGTTAAGCAAGCTGTCATATATTGTCATACATTGTCAAAATTTGGAACAAATAAAATATTTTATGACAGATATGGAGATATAATTTTAATCATACATGGAAAAAACATATAGTACTTCAGTGAAGAATAAAACATTCATTTTGTAGCTGAACATTATTCATATTTTAATCAATATTTAATGCAACTATCTGACATTAATTCTATATCTTAGTCATCATATAGAAGCAATTGTAATCAATACATCTATATTTTACTTAGTATGTAAATATTATTGTTTATAATTATGAAGAGAGTATCCACTCACATTTTTTGATTAGATGATTAATTAAAAATATATATAACTATGATAGAGAAATTAATGTTGTAATTAGTAAAAAAATGATAACATTAATTTCCAGTTCTTAGCAATTACTGGTGCATATTAAAAGCATGGGTATTAATGTTTGATTTAGAGTTACTTTGAGAGTCTCTTAAAGAAATTAATCAAATCTATTTTTGCACTATGAATCTGGGATAGTTTGAAATAACATTGGAAATTATTATTTAGTTGTAAAAGTCTTTCTAGTTCTTCTTTTCCTACAGTCTCAACATTTGTAATTAGCTTATCTCATTTTCATGTGCATGAAGACAAGCTCCCCTCTGATGATCATGCCAGAGAGCCAGTTTTGGGGTGTGCAGATGGAATATTAAAGTTAGTTTGGACTGAAATGTGTACGGCTCTCATTAATGACATTCTAGCAAATTTTAGTATGATATTATTTCCTCTAGGCAAGTTGTACTTTGGAAAGGTGTTCTGGAAATCCTGAGAGACACATCCTTCTATCTCACTGAATTCCACTCCTGCTGCTACACAAAACCTTATTTTTATTGTTACTACTATTATTAATCCCTTTTCACTAACTTAAAGGGTCTCTATGTGCATCAAAAATGAGTAGGGTATTTAAGTAATAAAAGTGACCAGACAACCGAGGTATTTATCTTAAATACTACCAGTTGTTTAAAGTGTTATTCCTCTTTGTAGTTGTTGATGTTTTTGTTGTTGTTATTGAATTCATAAACCCCTTGCTTTTCTTCTGTCATCCTCAAAGTGCATTAGTTGAGTCTCAAAATGAAAACACCTTGAAACTAAAAAGAGAAATAATTAAAGTTTTAAAAATTTTTTTAAAATTTTGAAACAAGTTTAAACTTAGAGAAAAGTTGCAAGCATAGTACAAAAAAACTCCTGATACTAGAGAATGGACTTGAGGATATGGGGAGCTGGAAGGGTAAGCTGTGACAAAGTGAGAGAGTGGCATGGACATATATACACTACCAAACGTAAAATAGATAGCTAATGGTAAGCAGCCGCATAGCACAGGGAGATCAGCTCGGTGCTTTGTGACCACCTAGAGGGGTGGGATAGGGAAGGGGGGAGGGAGGGAGATGCAAGGGGGAAGAGATATGGGAACATGTATATGTATAACTGATTCGCTTTGTTATAAAGCAAAAACTAACACACCATTGTAAAGCAATTATACTCCAATAAAGATGTTAAAAAAAAAAAAAAACTCCTGATAATCTTCATTGAGATTTGCCTATTCTAATATTTTGCTACATGTGAGTTATTCCCAATATATCTTTCTCTCTCTTCTATACATATGTGTGCATGTATACATAGATATATAAACATAGAACCATATATATGTATATTTTTACCATTTTACCATTTTTAGAACCACTTGAGAATAACTTGAGAGCATCATGACACCTTTCTCCTAAATACCTCAGTATATATTTAAGATAAAAACATTATTTATATAATTATAATAAAACTATCAGAGCAGAAAATTTTATATTGATGTAATACTATAATCCAAAATATAATTTTACTTACATTTTGCCAATTTTGCCCAAAATTTCCCTCTTAGAATGTTTCTCATCCAAGATCACACACCGAATTTACTTTTCACTTTTCTTTCTTTCTTTTTTTTTTTCCGTAACGCGGGCCTCTCACTGTTGTGGCTTCTCCGGTTGTGGAGCACAGGCTCCGGACGCCAAAACAATCATTAATAAACTATCAATAATAACAATAACAATAAACAATAAACAATCATTAATAGCCTGCACACACTACTTAGAAGTTCTATTTTCTAACTCTTCTCTTAGAGCTGTCAGGCAAGCAAGCACATTTTTCTGCTTCTAAAATTATTGTAGATGACAATTGTAACGAATGTTTTGCCACTGTATAATATGGATCACAAAATTTCTAGCCTCTTGTGTTCCTTTCCTAGGGACCCACTTCCTAAATGCTAAGCTAATGCTAAGCATTTCAGTTTTTGGTCAAAATAGCACTCTATTGTAATACCAGTTTCTGTCAGGATACTCTAAATTATGTTGCCATAACAGGTGAAGTTACAGTTCTCAATGGCTTTACTCAATAAAAATTATTACTCACTTATGGCACTGTCCAAACGGGAATCAGATGCTCTCCACCCCCACCCCAGACATCCCTCTGAAATTGATGACACAAGGATCTGGGGACCAATATGATCTCTCTAAAATCTTGCATTTCGTCCTTTACGGTATTGTGAATAAGACAGAGAAAGAAGAAATAGAAGATCATGTGTGACCTTTTAAGAGTCTAGTTCAAAGATTGAAGTACACCGTTCCCTTCCATATTCTATGAGCACAGCTGGTCACATAGAACAAGTCATGCAGCAAGTGTGAGGTGAGGGGAAATATAGTATTTAGCTATGCCCATAATATGCCTATATTATGAAAGGAATGAGAATTGCAGAGGAGGGACTTAAGATGGGAGAGAACAGAAATGAGGAAATGTATCTGTATCATTATAATGATCTAGACAAAAGAGAAGTAGAGTTGAAACTACTGACATAATATTGGTCATGGAGAGTAATAGACTGCAGAGTTATCACTGAAGAGTATTTATTGTCTTAGAAGACTGAATGGAAAATGATGGAATCAGAGATGCATTTTCAGATTTTTCACTTAGACAAGGTAAATAGTTGGCCATGACAATATATAAAATATCTTATTTTTTAAATAGGTAGACTTGGATTTTGACCTGTTGAATTTGAATTTGCTACTAATTATATTCATAATGAACTGACAGTGGAAATACGATCTTGAAGTTATGGTGATAAAACAAACCTGAAAACTTAAATTTGTGAGTCATATGCATGTAAATATTAGTTAAAGCCTGATAAATGGACAAAATCTACTTATTATTTTTTCATATTTTTTATCAAATATATACTTAGCATAGTGTTCCAGATACGGTAATAGATATAAGAGATTTAAAAATGCATGAAAAGGGATCCCCAACATGGAGAATCTCATCTCTATTGTTACAATAAAAATTGCTTAAAAATTAGAATACAGCATGATAAATACCACATTAAAAAACATTATTATTGTATTAACATTTAAAGATTACAAACCAGAATATGATTTACAATCGTTCTCACTGAGGGATGAAATTATACTTAGGTTTGATTTTTTTCTTCTTTTTGGAAGTGTCTTCTAAATTAATAACAATGAAATGTATAACAAAATGTAACTATTCAGTAGAGTCCTACTGGAGTTATCTGATTGTTTATTAAATGCTTTTGGGTAGTTCTTTATTGTTTTTGCTTTCTTTTCTTTCTTTCTTTTTTTTTTTTTTTTCTATTTCCTGCAATAGGAACTAAGGGTAAAGAGATTTTTCCAGAAATATTATTGTTTTTTTTAAATACTCTATTAATTTCGTTAATGAAGGCTTAAGAATGTCTAGTTTAAAGGCAAGCCAAATAATTTATATATCTTAAGGACACTCAAGCACTGTCGACAATCTATGGGATAAAACCTAAATTTCTAATCCATAGCCTTTCCTTCTTTTGGTCTCTCTAATGGAAAACTATGATGTATGTCACTGACACTCTGAAACTTATCAGAGTAAAAAGGGCAAGACACCTTCCCTATCAAATTAATGGTGTGCACCACACTGACATTGAGACAAGGTGTCTCTCAACAGATTCCTTATGTTTTCACTGCCCATCCGGGAGTTGATTTAGCAGATAGGAACCTGTCACAGAGTTAGTAAAAGAGGAGTACACAAGAAACTCTAAAGAAGTGAAAGTACTCTTAGATCAATGTGTTAGTGTTCCATCTATAATGATGTCTAATTTACTGCTTAAAAGCATAACATTGAATTTTTTCTATTCCAATCCATTATAAAACAAATTTAGTTTTATATCAAATATAATTCGAAAACTTAACCATTAAAATTAAATATCTCAGACTTAAGATATTCACTTTTAAAAAACTACTAACTTTGTTTGTATTCTGCATATTCATAGGTAAATCTTACATACATGTCACCAACTTCCTAGAAAAATTTTCTTCTTATTGCAGTAAACTTTAACCCATTTAAATTTTATCATAAGTAATAAGTTTAGTACTTTACCTGACCTATGAGGAACTATATTTTTTTGTGATTTAATGTGATCAATAGAACTTGTTATAAAACACTCAAAAAGAGTTTATTGGAAATTAAATGCATGCTTTAGGTTATCAAATTATACTGACACTGTGATTTCTAAGTTCTTTCCAATTCCAGAGTATGATTTATAGTTAAATTTACTTACATTCTTAATTCCAGACATTGATCTATTCTAAGAAACAGACCAACACTTAATCCTATGGTCTTTACAAAGGCTGTTGTATTCCCTACATCAAATTTTATAAACTGGAATACTTATACGCATAATTTAATTTTTAAATATTTTTGAACTGGAAAGGTGCATTTTTATACAAAGGGCAAAAGAGATATCTTTTATTCTACTGCATACCATAAAGGGAAGTCTGTCAGAATGGAGATGGTACAGTTATCAGAGTCCATAAGACAATAATACTTTAAACAAACAAATGGGATCCAAATAAGTGTAAAATTTAGTGTCCTTTAAGAAATAGGAGCTGAAAAATATATTCAAAAAATTTTAATCAAGCAAAAGTAATCCACTTTCCTAATTACAAACAGTTTCTCAAGTATGTATAAGGGATACACCCAGGTTTTTAAATGTATTACCAATATCATTTATAGTAGTCATACAATGGATTGTACATGGGGAAACACTTTTGTTTTTATCTTTAAACATAGACTACTCCATGTCCCTTTTTTACTCATGCTGTCCTAATTTTTGTTAACTTGTAGCAAGAGTCTAGGTGAATCTATATGGAAAATGACTTGCAAGAATCATGCTCGTTTTAAATAATTTCTCCAAATCTAATACCTGATCTTAGCATCTCTTGTTATTTTGTTGTTGTTGTTTTGTTTGTTTGTTTGTTTTCCTGCGGTACACGGGCCTCTCACTGCTGTGGCCTCTCCCGTTGCGGAGCACAGGCTCCGGACGCGCAGGCTCAGCAGCCATGGCTCACGGGCCCAGCTGCTCTGCGGCATGTGGGATCTTCCTGGACCGGGGCACGAACCCTTGTCCCCTGCATTGGCAGGCTGACTCTCAACCACTGCGCCACCAGGGAAGCCCTGCATCTTTTGTTTTGTTGAGACATTGGAGTCAGTAAAGCAAAAGACACATTTTGGTCAACAAAAGGGACACATCAAGACCTAGTGGGTAAAATGAAGGCCTTATCTCATGTCTAACCAATGTATACAATCCTCATTGAATGGATATTATATTTATCACACAAAAAAATTATTGATTATACACACATGGGAAGTATAATAGCATCATGCTATGAGTTAGATGCTGTGAGTTCACACATTTGTTCTGTCATTTACTAATAGTGTGACCTTGGGGAATTTTTAAAATTTGTGCCTCTTACTAAATTTTTAAAACAGAAATTATAACATTGCCTAACTCATTGAGTTCTTTCAAAAATTAAGTGAAAAAAAATGCAAGTAGACGATTTAGAATATTCTAAAACTCAAAATAAGCATGCAGCAAATACTATTATATATTTTTTAATCACTTATCATTATGATTACAGAGGATATTGCCCTAATGGTGAGGTCTTCATTTGCTCAGACAGTACTAGTCTTTTATAAATCATGAAAATTCCCTTAATTGTCTTAGACAGGAAGGAGTGATTTGTAGGAGGATCCTTGGTAGAAGTAGAACAGTTTTTTTTTTATTTTTGTTTGTTTGTTTGTTTTTTTGACTGACATAGAAGGGCCAGTATGTCAAGAACTTAAGTGTTTCTGAAGATTGAGAAAAAGTTCATCCGGATCCAATAAACCAAGGAATTCAAATAGAGTTGCAGGCTTTTGGAGTTGCCATATAGTTAGCTAATTTATGAGATAATAAAAGGAATAGCATAGAAACCTTGGAATCTGGTTAGCTATGATAGCTCTGAAATCTTTTGTAAATGGAATGTTTGCAAAGTTTTTTTAATTTTCCTTTGAATCTTTTGTTCACTATATAATTTAGTAAGGATATTAGCTTATTTTGTGTATTGGTTTAATTTTGGGTTTTATTTAAATTATCAGATTGATTTAGCTACACTGAAAAGAAACAAAATGGACATTACATTTTTCATTTGTATTTTTACTTTTTAAAAACAAGTTTATTACTTATAGCATTATTGATATATAATTGACATACTACACAATTCATCCTTTTAAAGCACAATTCAGTAGTTTTTAGTATATTCACAACATTGTACAAACATCACTTCTATTGATATTTGAAGATTTTTATCACCACAAAAAGAAATTTCATACCCATTAGCAGTCACTACCCATTTCCCCTTCTCCCTAGCCCCTGGAAACCACTAATCTATTTTCCTTTTTTTTTTTTAATTTGTCTATTCTGCACATTTAAAATAAGCAGACTCATGCAATAACTGGCTTCTTTCATTAAATAATGGTTTCAAATTTCATATTATTTATCAGGACCTCATTCCTTTGTAATGCTAAACAGTATTCTATTGTATATATATATATTATTTTTGCTTATCCATTCATCATTTCATGTTTTGTTTCCAGTTTTTGGCTACTATGAATAATGCTGCTTTAAATACACATATACAACATTTTGTGTAGAAATATGTTTTCATTTGTTTTTAGTGTATATGTAAGAGTGGAATTGCTGAATCATATGGTAATTCTGTTTAACATTGTGAGGAAAAATTGTTTTCCATTGTGGCTACGGCATGTTACTTTGCCAATACCAATATAAGAGTGTTCCAATTTCTCAACATCCTTGTCAACACTTGTTAATATATATCTTTTTGATTATAGCCATCCTAGTGTTTGTGAAATGGTATCTCACTGTGGTTTTGATTTGCATTCCTCTAATGAGTAATGATGTTGAATATGTTTTCATGTGCTTATTGTTCATTTGTATATCTTCTTCAGAGAAAATTTCTGTCTAACAACTTGCCCATTTTTAAATTGAGTTAACTGTTTTTTCATTGTTGATTTGTAGTATCCTTTTCAATCACAATTTTAATTGATGTTGGGAGGGGCACGTTTGGTAGTAACAGTAGAACTTGAAATAAGAAATCACGTATCAGGAAAAACTAACTGTACATATTCTGGCAAATAAATGTTCAAGGAATATTTATGGAGTATCTTGTATTTTCAAGACATTGATATAGGCAGTGAGCTGTGGCAATTTGCCGTACAGACCTTACATTTTGGACAAATAAGAAAATAAATTGATAGTATCCATTCTGTTACTGATAAGCACCTAGAAACAAACAAACAAAAAAGATGTCCTGAGAGGGAGGCATCTGAGTGAGAAGGAAAAACCTCGCGGACAAGATGGCACAGGCCTGAGACCTTAAGATATCAGCTTTTTTAAAGAGCCAATGGAGACAATTTTAGGCAGTGGCAGCAGCAAAAAAAAGGCACCATGGCAACAAAACTACTGGTGAATTTAGGAAGAAAAATAAGAAGGCCCTTGTGACTGGAATTTAGTGCGGAATAGAGAAATTAAAATAGGAAGCTGTTGATCACATAGTACCTTGTGTACTATGGTTCTTCTAAATGGCGTGAGGAACTAACAAGGGAGTTTAAATGGGGGCACGCAAGATCTAATTTCCCTTGGGGAAAGATCACCTATTTGATAAACGGTTAGAAGACAAAAGTAGGTGCATCGAGGTCATGTGGGAGGTTTTACAATAGTCAAAGAAAAAGTTGTTGCCTTGAACTCTGGTGGTGATGGTAATGATGTAAGAGTGTGGATACATTTGGAAGCTATTTTTGAAATAAAGCTAACGTGGTTGCCGGCTGATGAGGGGATGGCATGTGTGGGTGAAGAAAATTGGAGAACTCTAGTTGATTCCAATTTATATGACCTATAATGTTTACCTTTTGAAATAATATCTTATATCTTTTACCTGGATGAATGACTACTGGTGTCATTTACTTAATCAGAGAAAAGGAGATAATTAATGTTGATAACTAGTAAGGAAGGTGGTTTTCTTCTCTGAAACAATCTTCCAGTCAAAAGCCCAATAGGAATCTCAAATGGAAGCCTACTGATACTTGGTCTGGGCAAACATATTCTAGGCTGGAATCTTTTTCCACAAATTTTGAGTTTATCATTCTTTTTTTCATCCATTTAACCATAACTCACCCAAGAAAGTAAAGATGCTTTTACCTTAGAGTATGTGATATTCAGCAAGACCTGTATAAATGTTTACATAAATAATACTTGAGTAAGGCAGCAGCCAGGTTGATATATGTAAACTCTATTTCTGTAATTACTAGATGTAAAAGCATCTTGGACTGGTTTTATATCCAAAGTACTATTGGAGAAATAGCATGGTGTAAGATTAAGGGCAAGGCTATATTGATTTCCTAACCTTTAATTTTTTTGGTAATCTTAAGCTCTTGTCTTAAATGCCCACCTGTGACACCAGCTAATACAACAAATATCAGCAAGCAAGTTCAGATTCTCCCAGGTATCAGAGAGTAGCTAACATCAGGAATAGCTATATTTACTTTATTGTCATCTTTGTCCTTACTTGCTAGTGATTAGAAGAGAAATTTTATCATGCCAAAGTGTCAGAAATATTCAACAATAATTGTTGCCATCACCAGAATAAGAGCTCTGGAACCTTGGTTCTTTTACCATCACACCAGCCACTGAACAATTTTTCTTGGATACATTCCTGGTGACAAATGTTTAAAACATCATTTAACGACAGGAAGTGTATTGTGCAACATTTGTACTGAGAATCTGCTAAAACTGCCATAAACTGAAGTATGCATTTGCTGATGTGTGGAAAGTGTGCTCATTTCAAAAAGTATCCTTCTATTAAAATTAATTAGTCTCCTCAGGAATGTTAAGTTTCTCTTCTATCAAACCCATGAGAAGTAGAACAAACCTGCATAGTCTGAAAGGGAGAAAGTTAATCAAATATGAGATTTAGATCTAATCCTATAATAGCTGAATCATTAATAGATTATAAAGTATTCAGAATAAAAGGGGGAAAAGTGTATGAAAACTAGTTCAAAGTATTCTGTCATTGTGTTTTAATCTTACCTTAGGCACGTGGATTGATTACATGACTGAATTTACCTAAATTGCCAGTGTACGATTTGCCTATTTCCATGGTAATTCTTTATTCTTCCTCAGTTACTTTCATCCATTATGAATATTACAGACAATACAGGCCTTATTTATGAGTTGAGTTGAGCTTAGCACATTTCAGTCCATATGTTCAGATATAGATATTCAAGTGTTAAAAAAAAAAGGGAAAATAAGATAGTTGGCTTTTCTGTCATAAATATCTCTATGTTCACTCTATTTTATGACTTGTTGCTCAGAGGCATAGTGTATTTGCCAGTACTGTACTTTATTCTTGTAAGTCACAGAAGCCCTATACATACATACATACATACATACCTGTCTGTGTGGTTGGGACTTAGTAACTCAGATAACTAAGCTGCAGGAAGGCAGCGGTGCCTAGATTCAGAGACTTGAATACCATCGGGATTCTATCTCTCGATCTTGTTTCTTTCTATATATTGGTTCCACTTGCTTCTGTTGTAGTTTTATCTATATTGATAGGGAAATAACACAATGCAGATGTATTGGTGGCGAGAGGAAATACATGTCTAGTGGAAACTGAACTATTACATTCCTACTATTTAACTATTAAAACTGAAATAGTGGGGGAGGGGGTGGAAGGTGGGCAAATTGGGTGGAGGGAGTTAAAATGCACAAACTTCCAGCTTTAAAATAAATCATAGGGATGTAATGCACAGCATGGTGACTATAGTTGACAATACTGTAGTGTACACTTGAAAGTTGCTAA
>NW_006771329.1:126335-163172 GCF_000442215.2 Lipotes vexillifer
AAAAAAAAAAAAAAAATAGTCGTTCATGTGTAGAAGCAAGCTTTGCTGGTGAGGATGGACACTCGTCTGTTTCTTTAACCATCCAGCAAACCGCCACTCGTTAAGGAGAAAAGCTAGTGATCCATGCCCTCTATTTCTTGCCATTTAATTACCTGGAATCAGATTGGATCTGAGACCAACTGCCTTCTGAATTTATTTTTAAAAGCCCATATTCGGGATGTTTTACAAAAGTCTGAATCAAGTATTAGAAACTTCTCTGTTGTATTTGGAGTAAATTTATGTCATTAAGAGAAACAAAGTTCAGGCAATAAATGAAAGAAAATCTGCACTTAGAAAATGTATGAATGTCCTGAAATTGATTTCACACATAAAGTAAAACTTGCTTCTTAAAAAAAAAAAACCTCCTTGAAAGGAAAAATTCTAGGCACAGAAAAAGTGCATTAAAGGTATTCACATAAAAGTAAACTTTAAATGAACTCTCTATAAAATTACAACTGCAAGAGCAGACTTGTAAGTCAGATCAACGTTGTACAAGGGCAAGAAATGTATGTGTCAATGTGGCAGTGATAGAACTGAGTTTACAGCTCCACCTTGAAACTGTGGTATATAGTAGAATGCAGCCACAGGAACGGAAAACTCTAGAGAAAATAGTTATAGACAGTTGCATTGGAAATATAAATAAGATTTTCAAATCATTGATTTGGGATTGATTCTTAATTCCAGAAGTTTAAATAAATTATTTTTATCTAAAAAGAGAGAAAAGAAGTTCAATGTGCACTTCATTATTATTCCTCATTTTCTGATCATTTCAAGTAAGATGTTACCAATAATCGATAAAATGTATATTTATGAAAATGCCCATAAACACATGCTGGTTATAAATCCTAAACATGACTTTACATTTTAACATCTTTGACTATATGTACAATGGTATCAATTTTATATGAAAGCATAATTAGAGAATTAAAATATAATTTGATTTTGATTTAACATAAGCACTGTTTTTTTGTCATTGAGTTGCAAAACATATTGATTTTGAAATTAAAACAAAAACACCTGCGTTCAATTTTTTTTTTTTTTTTTTTTTGCGGTACGCGGGCCTCTCACTGTTGTGGCCTCTTCTGTTGCGGAGCACAGGCTCCGGACGCGCAGGCTTAGCAACCATGGCTCACAGGCCCAGCCACTCCGCGCCATGTGGAATCTTCGCGGACCAGGGCACGAACCCGTGTCCCCTGCATCGGCAGGTGGACTCTCAACCACTGCGCCACCAGGGAAGCCCTGTGTTCAAATTTATAATCTGCCAATTTCTAGCTATGTCATCTTGAGCAAATCAGTGAACATTTCTGAGCCAAAGTTTTCTCAATTGTCATGATAAATAATATATAATTTTTATGAAAATTGAGTAAGAAAATATACGTAAATAGCTGCCATAATGCATTTACACATAGTAAGCATTCATCCCTCCTAATTTTAGTTATCACGACTGCTTTTAATTAGATTTGCTCATATCCAGAAAAAAATATACAGTACCATCTCAATAAATCTCCTAAACTATTGCATGGTTACACACATAATCTGTTATAATATAGATGTTGAATAATATCCAATATCCCTTTTTTATTAAAAAATATAGACTCATAAGCATCTTTATTTATCTCAATCTCAAAGGAAGACAAATGGACTCCAGAAGATATATTTTGTCACAAGAAGAAGTTCTAACACAGAATTGTTTCAGCTTAGACTTCAATAGCATGAATTTGCATTCTATAATCATCCCCTCCCTGATGAAATTGCTTCCACTTAATGCTCTTCAATTTATCTGCATATCTTCTTTATTATGAGAATAATAACAGTGTCCAAGAAAGAGATTACAAGAGTTTCTGGCACATGGAAAGTTTAGGCATATGGAAAATTCCTTAAAAAGTTTAGGTATATGTACAGAGTAGGGTAGTAATGCTAATAATTTTCTAGAAGTCTTGTTGCAATGTACTAGCTCTTATTTTCTTAAATGTTTAACTTTAAAAAGTGAATCTTCGTATGGGTTCTAGAGAAAAAAATGGGCTCTGGGTTTAGATCTCAGCCTCATTGCTTACCAGCTATAGTGTTATTTTTTAAAATATTAAATATTTTTACCTATATTTCTCATTTCCAGAGAGATGATGGTATTAATCATACCTAGTTCATACATGTGTTGCACAGATTAGGTGAAATAATAAATGAAAGGCATTATTATAGTATCTGATCCATAGTATTTTTTTAAATTACTTTTACTTAGTTAATACTTTGAACAAATTGTAGTCCATAACTTAGCTAAAGAAAGTATTTTTGGTTTCTATTATTTTACGAATCAAATTTAAACATTGGCCCCTGGATTTAAAGGTTCTCCATAATCTGCCTTCAATATAATCTTTCACACTCAAAGCTTTTCTTTGGGTCTTCTGTATACTAATGTCTACAAGTAAACAGATCCCCTTACCATCTCCGTATTGGTTAACTGTAACCCACCTATTGCTGCTTCTAACTCCATGGTATACATTCAAGGCCAACTTCACATGCTATCTCATTAACAAAGTCAATTGAGAACATGTGATCCTTAAGTTGGTTTCTTCATCTCTTTGTGTTCTAAGCACATATTTTACATATTTTCCATCTTTTTATGCCTGTCTTTTATCAATAAATCAATCAAAAGGGTACTTTATCGAATTTTAATTAATTTTTGTCTTATTTATATAAATAAACCCATAGGAGGTTTTAAGCTTTGGAGGATGGAGACGCAGGTTTTTAATCATGGTTAAGCTCATATAACTAAGGATAGAGCTGGTTGCAGGCTGACTACATTAGTGAGACTATGGTGGGTTCCACCACAATTGGAATATCTCATCCAGAGGTTTCCTCAAAGAAACATTCTCTGATATTCTATTTCCATAAGAAAAAAATATAGAACTTTAACACACTGCCAGATGGCTACAGTGTTCTTAGTTAAAGAATTATGGAGGATTTTATCATAAAATGACATTGAATTTTGGCAAATGCTTTTTCTGTATCTATCGAGACAATCATAGGATTTTTATCCTTCACTCTATTAATGTGGTGTATCACAATTTATTAATTTTCCTATATTGAACTGTCCTTGCATCCCAGGGATAAATCTCACTGGATTATGGTGTTTGATCCTTTTAATGTGTCACTAAATCAAATTTGCTAGTATGTTGTGAGATTCTTTGATGTATATTCATCAGGGATACTGGCCTGTAGTTTTCTTTTCTTGTACAGTGTTTCTCTGCCTTTACTATCAGGGTGATGCTGGCCTTGTAGAATGAGTTTGGGAGTATTCCCTCCTCTTCAATTTTTTGGAAAAAATATTTTTCCCTTTTCACCACTAATATCTGGGAAGGAGGTTTACTTTCAAGTTTTTCCTAGACAGAGGCAAATGTGAGCAACATTCTGTAGGTCAGTGCCTGCCTTTTATAGTCTCTTTATCATCTCCCTTTTCATCTCCTCCTTACGCTAATGTAATTAGTGCATTTCTTGACCTTTCTCTGATACAAAGAAATCATAAACACATGTTATATAATAAAGTGTCTGTAACCAAATGTATTAGTATTTCAGGAACATTTGTATTTAAAGGAAAGCTTAATGTGAGAACAAGAATTATTAAAGACCTGATTTAATGAAGTTAGAGAATTTTAAAACTGAAGTTTTATGCCGCAATTCATATTTCTCTATACAGATATAATTTGCCTATATGTGAAGCTGTTTTGGGCTATATGGGATTACATCCTTGAGATGTTTCCTAATCAGTGCAACTAGATAGGGCCATGCTTTATAATAAACTTTTTTTTTTTTTTTTTTTTTTGGCGGTACGCGGGCCTCTCACTGTTGTGGCCTCTCCCGTTGCGGAGCACAGGCTCCGGACGCGCAGGCCCAGCGGCCATGGCTCACGGGCCTAGCCACTCCGCGGCATGTGGGATCTTCCCGGACCGGGGCACGAACCCGTGTCCCCTGCATTGGCAGGCGGACTCTCAACCACTGCGCCACCAGGGAAGCCCTATAATAAACTTTTTAAAAGTAAAGCTTTTAATATTTTTTCAAATATTTAAGTGTTTAACATAATTAAGATATCTAACTCTGCTCAAATTTTGTAATGAGAGAAATCTGAAGTAGAATTATTATTTTCTTGTTGTATGCTGAAAACAAGTGATGACGTTTTCTATCTGTCCAATTAAATAGATGGAACAATCTGCTAGATGCCATTCAATATTTTTTCTAAAGAATTGTATTATAAAATGATATAAAATGTCAATATCCGTCTGTGGTTAATATGTCCTTTTCATTAGTGTTGAAATGAGATACAGGAAATACTATTTGTTTTCAAAAAGAGGTTATTTAGGAAGAAAAATAGTTAGTCAATAAATTACAAAAATATTTGGAAAGGCCCTGAAAGTAGTTTAAAATAATCTAAAGTGAAATTATATTTTTCAAACCTACTTCGATAAATGCCAGTTTGGACAAATTTACTAGTTTATGTATGAAATTTTTCAATAGACCAATAGTGTATAATATTACTTAGACTAATTCACTCATTACCATCTGCATTTTCAATAGCATTTTGCAGTTAGTTGTACAGGTATCTTTGTTTGGAAGTAGATAGAGTTTCTATAAACTCTAAGAAATTTATCCAAGTAGAATTAAATAATATATCTATCTTTAATAAAATAAAAATTAAAGTAATGAATATTTTAAATTGTTCCCTCAACTAATAAAATAATATGAATGAGGGATAACTCAGAGAGCTATGAGAAGATGGCTTCAAAATAAGATTTAATATGTGAAATGATGGTGTAACTGATATGATATTTAGAAAATATCAATATTTTGTTTTACTTTTATGCTCTTTTTGATTAAAAGTTATGGTTTTGTTTTGAAACTTTAAATAAAGACTGGTATGACATAACCATACCTACACTGAGTAGGGACTGAAACATTTGAAATGTACATGGTAGTCTTTTAAAAAGTAAAACAATAATAACTTTTGAGACAAATAATATGTAGCAGTGCTTCATTCACTCATCATTTATTTATTGGGCTATTACAATTTGCCACTATATCCTCTGAAAGCAGATGATTAAAACAGATAAAAGAAGAGATGTATGGCAAAAATTTATTTGTTCATTTATTCACTTATTTATTAATTCATTAAAAAAATCAAGTGACTATTTCAATCAGATAATAAGATAATATTCTAGGCCCCAGGGGGTATAGACAAAGTTGTTTCAGTCATAGAACTTATATTTTAGAGGCAGGGGTGGGAAGAGACAACAAACACAATAAGTAAAATATATGTTAGGTGGTAATAATTTTCACAGAGATAAATAAGTAGATAAAGGAAAATAGAAGAGGAGACAGTGACAATTGTCAAAGTATAATTAAATTGGCAAGGAAAGGCCTTACTAAGAAGTGGACATTTAATAAGGCCTGACGGTGAGCAAGCCAATCACACAGTTAGAATCATAGTTTTCTAGAAATAAGGGGAAGAAAGTGCAAATACCCTGAGAAAGGGATACAGCTGTATGTTCAGAGGAGAACAAGAAGGGTACTGTGGCTTGTGCAGAGTGAGCCAGGAGGAATGTGATAGAAGATGTGAAAGATGTAAATGAGTAACCAAAATATGTACTGGTCTCTGCTTTTCTCCCAAGTACAATACAAAACTATTAGAGAGTTCAGAGCGGAGAAGTGACGTGGTTTGACTTTCTATTTGACAAGATTATTTAGAATTCTGCCTTTGGAATATATTGGAGGGAAGCATGGATGAAAACAGAGAGATGGTTAGTGGGCTCTTACAATAATGTAAGCTGCAAAAACTTGTGGCTTAGACCAGCATGATAACTGTTTAGGAAATGAGAAGTGGTTAGATGTAGAATATATTTTCAATGTAGACCTGCCAAGATTTCCTGACAATTAGTCATGAGGAGTGAAGGATGACTCTGAGATTTTGGGCCAAGGGACAGAAAAGTTAGAGTTGCTATAACTGAAATGAATATGACTGGAGGAGGAGGTACGGCGTTGGGGTAGGGAGAGAGACCCAGATTCACTTTTGAACAGGTTGGTTTTGAGATATCTGTTAGACTTTCAAGATAGATGTTGTGGAGGCAGTTTGAAATACCGATCTGTTGTTCAGGTGAGAGGTCTAGAGAGTTATACATTTGGAATCACCATCATTTAGTCTACTTAAAGTCATGGAACTGCAAGAGATCATACAAGAGAGGATCAATTAAATTAAGTAAAAAACAGGTCTAAGTACTAAGAACTATAGTACTCCAACATAAAAAAGTCTTGTTTATGAGGATGGACCTGCAAAGGAAACTCAGAATAAGGGACCAAGAAGGTAGGAGGAAAACAGGAGAGTGTGGCCTTGGAAGTGAAGACAGTGTTTCCAAGATAAGATAGTAAAGTGTGACAAATGCTTTCTCAAGTGAGAAGGAGAGCCTTGATTATTAGGTTTAGTAAATGCATGTTATCAGTGATTATAAGAAAGCTACTTTGTAGAGCAGTATGGACGAAAGCCTGGCTGAGAAATGTTTACAGTGTTGGGGAAAAAAGCAATTTAAAACAGTGAACATCAAGAAACATTGCAAAGAATCTTATTCTAAAGCAAGAGTTCTTTACCTTTAAATAGTAATGTATAGAAAAGTCTAATATCCCAATTTCAAAGTGACAGTGAGTATGAAAGATATTTTGTGATATTACAGTAGTACAACATGATTAAAAGTGTTTAGTTAGAGCTACTATTGTTTGGGTGGATTGTCAAGATGCATAACTGAGGAACATTGTGCTTCAGTCACTTAAAGATCAAGATTTTTTTTTCTTCTTTTTTTTTCCTTGAAGATTGACCTCCTAAATTCTGTCCACACTCCTCTTGAGTGAATGCTGTATTGAGGATCCCTGCTGTAAAAGGAAATTGAGTGATATCTGGAAGATGAATCCTCCAAGCAAGACTTCTTTCTCTTTTTGTCTAAAGAGAATATTAGCAGCATAGATGAGAAAGATCAAATTTGAGAAAGGTCAAACTCAGAACAGAACCCTCTGATTTGGTAGAAGGAGGTGAGAACTGTTGAAACTTCATCCTTGAGTAGAACAGAGGAGTTGGAATAGGGCTGTCAAGGAGAGGAGCCACCTTCATGGGGGCATGAACAGTAGTAATAGGACAAATGGCAGAGAAAGTGGGCAAAGATGCAGATCAGTGATAGTTTCTAGAAATTCTCTTCTGATTTAGTCAATTTTCTCTGTGAAATAGGAAGCAATACAAATAATGGGGAGTGGAGACTGAAGAGGGGTTGTTGGAGATTTGAAGGGAGAGGACAATAAAAAATCTGTTCTAGAACTGTGCAAGTGTGAAAGAACCAAAGAAATATAGTGTGTTGGCTTTAATGAATTGAAGATGAGAAAAATCTTCAGGTTTCTGTTTTTCTTCAACTAACTTAGGCTTCATGGAAGTCACTGTGGAGTAGTTACAGAATCGAATTTGATCAGGATTGTCTATTTGCAACGGTCATTCTGTAATTCATTCAAGAAATACTCATTAAATACCTATCATATGCTGGTAATTCTTCTAAACAGTGGGCATACTGTCAGAAACAAGATGTTAAAGGCTTTGCTCTTGAAGAGCTTTTAAACTGTGGGCAAGGAACAACTTAAAATAAGATAATAGGAGCATTATGGCAAAATAAGTCTTTACATACTTTAGGAATGTAGATTTCACCTACAGAGTAAGAATGTAAATCTCATTGAGGGGTTACAGAAGACACCCCTGAGGAAATGATACCCTTTCTCAGACCAAAATATTACATAGTGATGCTTGGTAAAAGGGAGGGTGTCATTAAACAAGGAGAGGAAAAAATATATTTTGTTTGTTTTTCATTTCCTTCTGGAAGTTACCACACCAAATCTTCTAATCTAGCCAAATATGATATTTGATATTTTTATTTTGAAAATTTACATAGAAATATGATATTTTCCATTTAATATTTATTTCCATGCATTAACTCACATGTACAACAAAACTACTTGCATCTACTTTTCAACTGTCTCTTTAGCTTTTTATATATTCACACCCTTCCAAAAATAAAACCACTTAGTTAGAGTCCGGGGATGAGGAAGGCAAAGTTTCTGCTTGTATGGGGTTTACAGTATAACAAAGTTACTCATGATTTACTTTCTACAGAAAATGTATCAAAGTTTCTGTCTTACATATTTGATGTTTGCCTTGTTAACCAATTTATTAACCTACATATTATCTGCCTCCTCTCACTAAAATGCAAAGAACAAGGGCATTACGCTAAGTGAAATAAGTCAGACAGAGAATGACAAATACTGTATGAAATCACTTATATGTGGAATCTAAAAAATACAAAAAACTAGTTAATATAACAAAGAAGAAGCAAATTCACAGATATACAGAACAAATTAGTGGTTACCAGTGGGGAGAGGAAAAGGGGGAGGAGCAAAATAGGAGTAGGGAATTAAGAGGTACCAACTGTTAAGTATAAAATAAGCTACAAAGATGTATTATACAATATGGGAATATAACCAATATTTTATAATAACTATAAATGGAGTATAACCTTTAAAAATTGTGAATCACTATATTGTACACCTGTGACATATAATTTAAAAAAATATATATATTTTTAATGCAGAGAACAAGAACCAGGTCTCTCTGTTTCAGGCTATGCCCCAAGTGTCTGGAACTCTTCTCAACATAGTTAGTGTTCTTAATATCTATGGAATGAATAGATAAATGAATGAATGAATATCATTCAAACTTGATGTTTGTGAATACAGAATCAGGTATTGGTAAAATTGCCATTCATTTCCTAGTTAGGATGAAGTATTTGTTTTATAGAAAAAGAAAAGCAGAGTCCATTAAGAAGAATGGACAAGATTACACTCAATGTCTGCCAGAGTGTTTGTTTAGGCTATAGAGTTGTTGTATAAGACGGGGGGTCTCTGTTAGATGTTAAAGTTTCTGAGTTTGTGAATAGGTGAGTTTCAGTACCTACTGTGTGTCTACAGCATGCATATGGCACTTTCTTCAAGGTCTATGCATCCATTCATCCCTTGACAGCATTACTTATGGTCTATCATTCATACAAGTAATTAAGTAGAATTTCATAGGATCAGGACCTTTGGCTTTCTCATATCATTCTGTTACAAATATTATCCTGTTTCATGACTATACTTGATATTGGTCAGTCTAATTTTGTTAGTGGTTTTCCTTCTGTATTTCTTGTCTGCATATACTTTTTTCTTCAAAATGATTCACCTATCTTCTGACCACTAACATTCACAAACCTGTGTGTTTTTCTGGAACTCTAGGGTAAGATTTTGTTGTTGTTGTTGCAGTCTATCACATGCTGTTATTGTCCTATAAGTGACTACTCCACTGTACCTCCTTTAATACTCTCAAATTCATAACAAGAATTTTTATCTTCTGTATCCATATGCCTAGAGAGAGAAAGAAATATATCAGAGCTCAAGTTGAATTAGTAAGCCTGTGTACTATTCCTTGTCATTCTGCCTTGTTAGGAGTGCTTCACAACAAATGCTATTTAAGCTATTTGAAAACATCTAAATCTGACATCTGTAACAGGTCCAAATCTTGTAGCTACAGGAAAATTTGGACACCTCAGAAATCTGCAAGCCTAGAGAAATGAAATGCCTTTTCAATAATCCAATAAGAACTTCAATAAAATTATATGAAGCCAATGGATTGCAAACAGTTGACACCTGAAGGAAATAAAATATAGCACATCACTGCTACAGAACACATCACTAGCCATGCTCATAATAATAATATAATAAATTAAGATGCACTTGTCTATATATTCTGAGCTTTATGGCATTTCAGTCTGTATTATAAAGCATGAATTTAGATTTTGCATCATTATATAAATATCTCTGTTGCAGGAATCCTGACCAAGAAGAAAATAATAAAAGAATAACATCAGAACAGAAATGTAGGTGTTGCTAGATAAGAATTATTTCTTTTGTCAGCATAACACGTTAATGATTTGTACTTGAAGCAAACATTTAAGTTTTATCTGTAAGCAATGATAGTTTTGTGTATTTTGAACTGAATCACTGCCACTGAATTTGGCTGAATAGGCTGAAAGCTGTGGTACGTTCCCAAAGGGCATGGCTTTCACTCAAGAAGTTATTTATTCACACACACACACACACACACACACACACGAAACAAATAAATGAGCTCATGAATGCTCCACCTTTGATCTAATATATATACACGTATACACATATATATACGTGTATATATATGCTGTTTCTTCTCAAATGGTTCTTTATTTTAAAACTGAAAATTATGAACAGAAAAATGACAAAAAATCTAGTAAATATATTTATCTGAATAAATTAGAGGAAATTTATTTCTCATGTGTGGAGAAAACAATTTTTTTTTTTAAACTTGGGGGGATTAGAGAAGAAAAGAGGCAAAAGCTAAAATAAAAAGGAAACAGAAGTTAGGAAAAGAGTAAAATTGATCAAGATAGAAATGAAGGAAACAATAAAAGGCAATATATAAAAGACAACATTTTATGTACTTTTAGTATTGTTAAAGAAATGCGCTTTTCTCTATAATGTTTTTGACCCTTTAGCTATACAGGGTTTTTCACATCTATACCACTTGAACCAAATTACTTTAGAAGCAGGGAAAACCTAAGTGGACAAATTACTCTCTAGGCCAGAATTGGTCTACAGTCCATTCCACATCCTTGTCATACTGTCCTCCTCTACTGCTCCCACCATTGCCTCTTCCTTTCATCCCTTTGAATAGTATTTCCTTTTCAATTGCAAAACAAACCTGAAAATCTTGCAGCATTTCCTGGAACACTGCAGACTTCTTTCAGCTACCTATCAGTCTTCTCCCTAACCTGACAGAAAAATTGTCTTATTGAAATGTCACTTGAGACATTTCAGTCCTTTCACAAAACCAGAAAAGTAATTAAAGCCAAAAGGTAAATGCATCCTTGAAGTTTCTAAGCCTTTGTGGTCTGTCTCCACGGCTTCAAATGACTTTTGTTTGAGAGAAGCTTATAACCATTCTGAATACTTTCAGATCAATGACTGGCAGGGCTATAATGGGAGGATATCTAGGATGGTACTACTTAACCATCCTTATTATTTTGGTGACCATGAAAATGGAGAACACCTAGCCGTTCTCTCACCTCATGGAGTTTCATTGTTATAAAATCAATGATATTTTTCAAGCCCTGTTTTATCAAATGCAGAAAGTATGTGAAATTCTATACAATACATTAACTGTAATAAAAGAGAAAAGACTGAATGTTGGAATACTGTTTGGAGACACCGAATTTGTAAATCAATTTGCAGTTTTCATTTTGAGTATCCTTCACACTCCAGTTTATGGTTTTTCTATTGTCATTAGAGAACCATACATTTTTATTATTATTATTACCAATTAACAAGGTAAATTTCTATTGGAAAGCACATTAAATAGAACAGATGTGAATGGCATTTTGCTTTGTTGCCAATATCCTAAAGTTACTAGTGTAAGGCTGACACCTAGTGGAGAAACAGCAACACTAGTGAAATAAAAGATCATCTAGTTAGGGATAATAGCTATGCAATCATTTCCACAGATCCTCAACTGCTATAATCTATGAGAAAATAATTATAATAGTTAAAAAGTATTATCACTGATGTACCATGACATATTATATAACCTGTCTTCTTTGAGACGTGTGGATGTGTGTTTGTGTGTATTTGTAAGCAAAACAAGTGGGGATATGAGAATCATGATTATTCATTGAGACCATAGAGATTCTAATTAATTTGTTAGGTAATAAGTAACTTGTCAAGTAATAAATCAGGAAGAAAATAATGTATTTACTTTTGTCTTGGTATTTGCTATCTTTGTGAGGGAGTGAAATCGTTTTAAGACCCTCAAAAACAATTAAGTCCAAATTAGAAGAATATTGAAGAACCCTCTCTTTGTCTGAATCATTAAACTTCCTCATCTGTCTCCTAAAGCCAGTTTTATTAAAGAATGAAGTGTCTTTTCCAGAGTCTGAAAATAAGTATTTAATTGTGATACCAACTCCTCAGGTGTAAGAAATGATATATTCATCCATATCCCAGTGCAAATTATTGGTACGCATGTTAGTATGTACATGGTTATTATAAAATAGTTATTTTAATTAATTGGTAACTGAAAAGAAACATAAGTTGCTCCATCTCCATGCTACCTACACATCCAATCTTCCTGAAACCCTAGCTTCATAGTTCGATTCCCCCTCTTGTAGTCTTCAATGGCCCCTTCTTTTTCTATAGGATCAAGGTCAAAATCCTAGACAAATGAAGATAGGGCTTTCATCAGCTAGCCTCTGCCTAACCCCCAGCCTACGAGGTCCAACCTGATACATACACAATTCAGCTCACAGAGAGCTCCGTTCTTCAGTCAAACACTGTTCCATCTCCTACATTTGCCCTGTTTCTCTCTCTGCTTGACATTGTTCTCTCCTCTGCGGGACAAAATCCAGGGTTTGTGTGGTAGAAAGGAAAGAGATACTTGTATCAACTCAAAACAAAAGTGGGCTCCAACCATGGTTCTTATGATTGCATGGCTTTAATACCATATTATCACCGTATCTCAGTTTCCTCATAATGTTTAGGTTAACATAATACATGTTAAGGGCTTGATAGGAAATAAATGCTCAATAAATATCAAATGTCTCTTGAAAATCTTATTTTCAAAGTAAATTTTTCTGTAAAATATCCTTGCATTGGCCAGACATGTTAATCTGGCAGCACATCTATTGTCATATTTATCACATTATATCATGACCCCTGATTCTCAAACTTATCTCCAGACTAGATATGAGCTCTAGAATTGTATCCTCCACAACCTACTCACCATTTCTGTGATATCTCATAGATATATCATACTTAAATTTCCAAAACACAATTATTCACATTTCCCCTTCTAAATATGCTCAACGTAAACTTTATCTAATAAATAGGTTAATTGCTCATTCTGTTTCTTAGGCTTCACAACTAGTCCATCACCAAATTCTTTCTATCTTATCATCTCTATCTCTAAGTTCATCTTCATAAGCTTAGTCTAAGTTCTCATTAACTTGACCAGAATCCTGTACCAGCCTCCTAACTCTTCCTTACTTACAAGTTTTCCTCTAGTCCAAACAACCCACCCAGTCCTCATAATATGTTAAGTCATAAATGATAAAACATATCAATATTTTGGCCATTCACTAGAATGACATCCAAATTTCTTATTCAAGGAGACAAGGTCAATATGATCTGTCCTGCTTCCTTTTCTGAACTTGTATCCTACCAGACTCCCTCATTTACTACAATCCATCCCAAGCAATGTCCTTAATGTCCTTTGGATATGTGTTCCGTTCAGGTTACTATACCAGAATACCATAGACTGTGTGGCTTAAACAACAAGCATTTATTTCTCACGGTCTGGAAGCTGGGAAATCCAAGATCAAGGTGAGAGCCCACTTCTTGCTGTGCCCTCACACGGCAGAAAGGGCAAGGGAGCACTCTGGGATCTCTTGTATAAGAGCATTTGTCCTATTTCTGAGGCATCTACCCTCATGATTTAATCACCTTCCAAAGGCCCTACCTCCCAGTATCATCACATTAGGGGTCAGACTTTAACACATGAATTTGGGGGAAGACAACATTCACTCCATAGCTGTCTGTCAATCTCATTCAAAACTTGGTCTTTGAATATGTTATTCCTCTGACTGAAACATTTTTCCACAGATATTCACAAAGCTTTCCCCCTCACTTCTCTGTTCAAATGGAAATGACAAATCATTGCCTCTACATAATCTTATCAACCCCTGAATCTGTTTCATTTTTATTCATATAAAAAATATCTTTACATCCCTCCCCTTAAAATATAAGCTTCTTTGGGGAATGGCATTGAAAGTTCAATTCACTGTCATATTCCCTGTGGTTAGTACAGATTATGTGCTTAAAAAGATTAACCGTCCTCTTCTCTACTCTGTTACAGACACAGTGCCTCCACATGGTAAAAGTTACTTAAAAACGCATTTTTGGAGTATTAAAATTGGTAATTAAATCTTACAAAAAATGAATTAGAATAATAATATAAGAAAATGTTAATAGTGGATTACAATCATAAAAGGACTAAAGGCTTTACTTTGCCTCTCACAAAGCTTAAAATAGGTAAAGGACAAAATTAGTCTACTTGAATTTTGAAACCAGTCCAATACACTCATGCTGCACGAAGCTTCTAATTCTTAATGTTGAATAACAGACACCCTCTTGTTTATACAAAGCAATCGTCTCACGTCTCACTATATTCACTTATTTCCTATTGTTTCTGTTTTAAGTCAGACACCTTTCACTTTCCAAGTCTTGGACTAGTATTTCTTTTTATGATTGTGTTCCCATAACTTTCAATCAGGTGTTTATTCACATCTGCTTTCTGCTTCCTGTCATTTAACTCCCCATTGAGAATCCAGATCATATATTTACCACAATAGTTTTTCTCATTCCAATAAACTTTTAGCATATTTGTTTCTCTGGAGGCTAAAAGTTTTCATCCTGGTCCGTGTTCAAGTACTCTTTGCAGCAGCTGTTGGCATTTCAGGGACTGGTATGAAAAACAACTGATTTATTGTTGGTTTTGTTAATATTTCTATAGTCTAGTTAAGACCCCTACAGGGTGGGTAAATCTAGAGTGGAGAAATAGCACATCATTGTGGTAAGAACTTCAGTTCTCGCATAAAACTCAATGCAACCGAATTTGAATTGCAAATGTTGTTAATTACATGCTTTGGGCAAATTACTTAATTTCTGTAGGCCTCAGTTTCCTCACTGGTAAAATGTAAATACTAACAGACTATATTGATGATATTATGGATTAAATGAAAAAAATTCTTCATTGTTGATGTTATACCATCAATATTGTACCTTGATGTTGCAGATTAAATGAGAAAGCATACATGAAAAGTGTATAATACAGTGTCTGAAATATAGTGTACACACAACTAAAGATTGATAGGGTTATTAGTTAAATTTCCCTATGTTTGATCTTACTTAATTTTTATATTAGAAAATATGTTAAAATATATTTTTAAAAATTACCATTGAAGATTATTTCTATTATTTCACTCGTTTAGTATTACGGAAGATAGAATAATTTCAAACTCGTTAACTGATTTCATATTTATTATTTAATTCTATCTTAACCAACTCATGAGATAAGCAGGATACATATTAATATGCTTTTAAAATCAATCAGGAAAGAGAGGTTGAAAAAACTTGCATATATCATACAAACTCACAGGTCAAGACTAGGACCCAAATTACCTATATTCTAGTAGCCCAAGTTATTGGGTTCTTACATTATATTTTAATTTTTTTAATGTGTGACTTCTTTTGATGAATAACATTGATTAAACACTTATTCTTTTAGGCACTGTTATATAAAATTTCCATATATTAACTTGTTTATTCTCAGAAAACCTAACTTACAAAGTGACTAGTTTTATTATCCCCATTTTATGACATGAGACTCTCTGAAGGCTAAGTAGTTTGCCCAAGGTCGTAGAGCCAATATTACCTATGTCATAGAGCCAATATAACGCTTTTAGCATTTCTGCTGAGATCTGAGAAGATTTACAAATAGTTAATCTTACTTTAATAACATGCTTCACAGATGCATCTAAGCAACAATTATATTGCTATATACCAGATGCATAAGGCAATTTCTAAAGAACACAAAATAATAATGATGATAATAAAACAAGCTAACATATACAAGTTACTGAGTGCCTACCTTCTTCCTAGATCATCTCATTTAATTCTGGAACCAGAATTAATGAGTCACACATTAAAAATTAATGAGTCACACATTAAAAAATTAATGAGTCACACATTAAAAAAATTAACTGTACTAACCAATGTTAGTATAGTTAAAGTATAATTTTCAAAGTGTGACCCTTATACAAATATAAATTTTATATATATATAATATTTTAGTCAACTCATTCATACTGGGATCAATAATGTGGTAAACCTGGTTCAAAATGCATTTGAAGATCTGAGCACTTATATACATTTTAATAAAATAATATTAGAATAAGATTGATAGGCTAGCTACAAAAGTGATTAATGTGGTTAATACCCTATAAGATAATAAACCATTAACTTTGAGGCTATATTTTTAACTGGACAGAAATAACTTACATCTGTACCAGGCAAAAGTCTACAAGCAACATGTAAGTTCACCAATTCTGAGACCTTTAATAAACAGTAAGGGGGAATGAACAAAGCATGTTTCCTAAATAGTTAAGTACTCCTCACGTGAGCCTGTTCTCCTGTATAACCACTCATCTTTTAGCTTTATTTCCAAGTTTTAATAGCCTTTCTTAACAGTATTATTCAGCCATATTTTAAGTGGTAAAATTGAATTCTGGGTAGTTTAGGTTAATTGTTTAAGGTCTTATACCTTACTAATATTGAGGTCAAGTTTAAAACCTAGGTTTTCCTGCTCTAGAACCTTAACTCTTACCTATCACACTTATTTAATGTGCTAGATAGAATTAATTGCCTGTACATTTTATTTCCCTCTATCCCTTACACATATCCTTTCCTTTATGGTCCCTTTGTGTCTATTCTGTGTTATACCCTCAGAAACAGCTAATTGAGAAAGACAGAAAGTTAGTCTAGTGTTTCCAAGCTGTGCTCAAGTAAGACTGTACAGATACAAGTTTTTCCATAACTTATTTGGTGAAAAACTTGGCCTAACCTAAAATCACATGGTATCAAAATCTGACCTGAGCTGACATAAAGCTATCTACAGATTTTACATATCTCACTTAGATTCATCTAGTTATATTTATTTTTTACTGTTTAACTATATATATATATATTTATTTGATTAGAGTATTACTTAGAACAACACTGAGTCTGTTATTTCCAAAATCAAAAAAAAAATTTAATTTAAGACAGCTAGTCACAAAATTTAGGTAAGTATACATCCTATAGTAGGGATATTCTAAATAGGAGGAGGGAATTTCCAGGCGAACTGCTCTGTGACTTTCTGATAATTCACTTTCTTGAGGAGGTTTTCACTTGACCACTATGTCTAAATCATCACCCATTCTCCCTGTCCTCTCTTTCTCTCTCTCTCTCTCTCTCTCTCTCTCTCTCTCTCTCTCAGACACACACACACATATACATCTATTGCTATGTATCTATCTATCTATCATCATCATCTATTTTCTTTCTATTCTCTGTTTCATTTATTGTAATACAATCCTTATGACAGAACATTTTTTGTTGTTCTTCACAGCTATATTCACAGGAGCAAAAGACATGTAATTGGCAAGTAGTAATAATTGATGGAGTGAATAAAAGGAATTAAAATAGCTTGCATGTCTAATTCATTTATATTTTTATAAATATTTTAATACTTGAACTTAAAATTGTTACTGTTAGCTGAAAAAGAATAATTACTTGGGAGTTATCTGAGAAACTCATTCTTTCAAGTATCACAACCTTAAATTAAGAGCCACTTCATCTGTGCTTTCTCGGTGGCATTTTTCACCAAGAACTGTTCACAAGATAACATGTCCTTTCTTAAACAGACTATTGTTATGTAATTGATATATAATACACTAAAATATTCAAAGTGAAAAATTTGGTAAGTTTTGACATATGAATATACTCATGAACCATGACCACAATCAAGATACTGAACCTATTATAATCCCCAAAGATTCCTCATGCTCCTTTGTAATAACTACTTCCTCTCCCTCCTGCTTTACACCTCTCTTCCATACACATACATCCCCAGGAAACACCTGATCTGCTTTCTGTCACTAAAGATTTCTTTGCACTTTCTAGAATGTCATGTGAATGGAACTATAATGTATATGCATATTTTGTCTGACTTTAATTCAGCATAATTATTTTAGCATTCACCCACTCATGCTGTTACATGTATCTAGTTCATTCTCTTTTACTGCTGTGTAGTATTTTAGTGTTGGTATAACACAATTTGTATGTTAATTCACCTGATGGGCATGCTCTATTGAAGTGATCACATTTGTGTGTGTTCACTTTAGTATATCAGTATGGTACATTACATTGATTTACAAATATTAAACGGACCTAGCAGACCTCAGGTACATTTCACTTAGTAATGATATATTATCCTTTTTAAAAGTTGCTGGATTTATTTATTCTTTTAAAAGAATTTTATCTATGTTCATAAGGGATATTGGCCAGTACTTTTCTAGTCTTGCAAAAGTCTGATTTTGTTTTTGATGCCAAGTTTGTCTTAATTTTTCTTTAAATACCTGGTAAAATTTTCCAATAAAGCCACCTGGACTTGAAATCTCCTTCATGGGAATATATTTTTTTTTTACTGCAAACTCATTTTATTTTAAATAAAAGTAAAGATATCTCTTTCTTCTTAAGTGGGGTTTAGTCGTGTGCATCTTTCTTGGAATTGGTCTATTTAATTTGTTTTTGAATTTATCAGCATAGATTTGATTATAATATTCTCTTACTATTCTTTTAATATCTCCTTTGATGACATCTGTCTCATTTCTGATTTTGTAATTTGTTTCTTCTCTATTTCTTCCTGATCAATTTGTCTAGAAGTTTATCAATGTTATTGAACTTAAAGAAACTACTTTGGTTTCTTTGTTTTTTCTATTTTTTCTTCTATTTTGTTGATTTCCATTCTGATCTTTATTCTTTCCTTTCTCCTGCTTACTATGGGCTTCACTTGCTCTTTCTTTTCCAATTTATTAGATGGAATTTGATTTGGGGCTTTTCTCCTTCTGAAATGAATATTTTGTGTTATATCTTTATTTTTCAAACTGCATCTCACTAGTATTGGTCTTGTTTTCATTTTCTAATTTCCCTTTTAATTATGTTTCTAACCCATTGGATATTTTGTATTGTGTCTAGTAGTTTCCAAATATTTGGACATTTTCAAAGTATCTTATATTAACTTCTAATTCAATTCAGTTTTGTCTGAGGACAGACTTTTTTCTCTATTTTATTTTGTACAGTTTCTTTTGCTATGTATGTGTTCAAATTCATGAAATCAAAAATTTACTAATTTACTCTTTAGCAATTTCTAATCTGCTGTGAACTCCGTCCAGTATATTCTCAGATATTGTAGTTTTCATCTGTAGTAGTTCTATTTGTGCCTTTTTTTTATATCTTCCTTACCTCTATTTAACATTTATTGATACTTAGCTTCTTAAGTATGTGGAATACAGTCATAATTATTGTTTTAATGTCTTTGTCTACTACTTCTTTAATTCCTATTATCTCTGATTGGTTACAATTGGTTGATAGTGGATCAACTTTTCCTTCTTTTTTGTATAACTGGTAATTTTTAATGGGATGCCAGATATTTTTAAATTATACTTTGATGGGCACTAGATATTTTTTAGTCCCCAAAATATTATTAAGCTTTAATTTTAGACCCATTTAAGATCCTTTTGAATCTTTCTGTAAGTTTTTTAATAGAGTACAGAGCAGTGCTTAATCTGGGACTAAAATTCCCCCAGTACAGAGGAAAATTACTTCTGGGAGCTCAACCTAATGTCTCATGAATTATAAATTGTGAGGTTTTTCACTCTACCTTATGGCAAAAGGAACTATTGGCCTGTTGAGCTGTAGATATTGTTCTCTCTACTCCTTTGGAAATGTCAAATATGCTGCTTTCAAAAATGAATGCATATTTATGCTAAGTAATCACTGCCTTGTGCAGGTTTTAGAGTTTTACTTATGCATGCTACTCTTCACCCTTTTCTTACAGTGAAAGCAATTCTTGGTTTAGGTATAGAAAATTTATATATTTAAAGGTTGATGATAAGGGTAAATAATTATAATTTCCCATACAATTACTTAATACTTAAGAAGAAATTCTCTAGATAAAACTGAAAGCAAGGGGAGAAATTTGAAATCTTTGTCTGATGTATAAATCTCACATTAATGGAGTATTCAAGGTCGTAAGTGAATATAATCAGATGTCTTTCACTATTTTATCTAAAAATTATTTTTTAATGCTTAAATTATGTATCTTTTGTGTTTCTCCCCATTCCATGAGAAAGAAATTATAACAAAAACCTCTAAACCATATAGCACTCTGCTCTGTGTGTGTTTAATCCTAAGTAAAATGAATAGTGGAAGCTCTGAGACATTAAAAAAGACAAGTAACTAGAGCTTGCTTTTTAGAAACCTGAATCTTGAAAGTTTAGAGGAAAAAAATCCACAAGCTAATTTCCTTGTCTCTTTTGTCTTTGTTTCTATTCAATTTCCCCTTTTTTCTTGTTCACATTTACTTTTCTTTGTTCCCATTTTGTAATTCTCTATAGTGTTTTAAATTTGTTTGGTCCTTTTTCAAATTGTTCCTTTTCTCTCTGTGTCTTTTTCTTAATTTGCCATCCTCTTATCCAGTTGCTACAGATCCTCATCCTCTATCTGTTTAATTGCTGTGATTTCATCATAAAAGTCAATGCACTTTTATCAGAAATAATGTACAGCATTAAACATTAACTCCAAAAATCAGGAATCAGATTGAAGTATTTTAGGGATAAAAATGAACCAACTACAGGAAGCATATCTGCCTTTATCTCTTCTTGTTTAAGCTAATGAACCCTATGCTGAAGTACAACTTTAATTATTAGCTCTTTCAAGCATCGAAGAAATTATCAATTTCAAATAAAGTAGTGAAGGGATCTTTACTTAAAACAAGCAAGCCAAGAATGGTATATCTAATATTTAGGCCCAAAGGACTTTAGCTATTTCTTATCTTTCCATTCCTATAGGATGGTTGTTCTCTCTGTCATAATCAACAAGGTCTTAAAAGAGAGATAGGAATGATGGACTTTTAAGCAATACCCATTGACAAAAATTATTTTATGATTCATGTGATTTCCAATGTGGACTAAACTCCTTATCTTTTTCTAGACGAATTCATACTAGTTTGGCTGTATTTAGAAGTATTATTAAACCATAGATTCAAATATTAATGATGGTATCTGAAAATTACATCTTCCACAGGCAAAGGGATGTGTTATAGTGTGCTAGGGCTGCTACAAAAAGATATCATAAACTCATGACTTAAACAACAAACATTAATTTCTCACAGTTCTGGAGGCTGGAGGGGTCCACGATCAGACTCTCAGCACATCTGGTGTCTCATGAGAGCCCTTTGCCTAGTTTGCAGATGGTGGCCTTCTTGCTCTATTCTCATATGAGCAAGAAAGAGATTGTCTCTCTAGTGTCTTTTCTTATAAGTGTTTCTTCTTGTTATCCCATTCATGAAGGCTTCACTCTTATGATCTAATTACTTCCCAAAGTCCCCACCTCCAAGACCATTATACTGGGATTAGAGCTTCAGTATATGAATATTAAATGGACAACAGACATTCAATCCATAGCAGGGTGCAATTTAGTAAAAATTTCCCCCAAAATACTTTATATTTAAAACTACTCAATGAATATTTACTTCTAAAACGAATACATAATTTGAATCAATAAACAGAAAACAACAAAGAAAAAAATTCATTCTCATTATTGTTTCATTATTCTCATTTGTTATCGTGACCTTAAATGCAACAAGAAAAGCAAAAGGTGTTAGTGTCCCAGGTATGACTTACTGGGCTATATTTAAGTTATACCTCTAGTTCTATTTTTTTTTTTATAACATCTTTATTGGAGTATAATTGCTTTACAATGTTGTGCTAGCTTCTGCTGTGCAACAAAGTGAATCAGCTATATGTGTACATATATCCCCATATCCCCTCACCCTTGCATCTCCCTCCCACCCTCCCTATCCACCCCTCTAGATGGTCACAAAGTACTGAGTTGATCTCCATGTGCTATGCAGCTGCTGCCCACTAGCTATCTATTTTACATTTGGTATAGGATATATGTCAAGTCTACTCACTTACTTTGGCCCAGCTTACCCCTCCCTCTCCCCATGTCCTCAAGTACATTCTCTATGTCCACATCTTTATTCCTGTCCTGCCCCTAGGTTCATCAGAACCATTTTTATTTTTTTAGATTCCATATATATGTGTTAGCATACGGTATTTGTCCTTCTCTTTCTGACTTACTTCACTCTGTATGACAGACTCTAGTTCCATCCACCTCACTATAAATAACTCAATTTTGTTTCTTTTTATAGCTGAGTAATATTCCATTGTATATACATGCCACATCTTCTTTATCCATATCTGTTGATGGACAATTAGGTTGCTTCCATGTAGGTGCTATTGTAAATAGTGCTGCAATGAACATTGTGGTACATGACCCTTTTGAATTATGGTTTTCTCAGGGTATATGCCCAATAGTGGGATTGCTGGGTCATATGGTAGTTCTATTTTTAGTTTTTTAAGGAACCTCCATACTGTTCTCCATAGTGGCTGTATCAATTTACATTCCCACCAACAGTGCAAGAGGGTTCCCTTTTCTCCACACCCTTTCCAGCATTTACTGTTTGTAGATTTTTTTGATGACGGCCATTCTGACTGGTTTGAGGGGATTACCTCACTGTAGTTTTGATTTTCTTTTCTCTAATGATTAGTGATGTTGAGCATCCTTTCATGTGTTTGTTGGCAATCTGTATATATTCTTTGGAGAAATGTCTATTTAGGTCTTTTGCCAATTTTGGATTGGGTTGTTTGTTTTTTTGATATTGAGCTGCATGAGCTGCTTGTATATTTTGGAGATAAATCATTTGTCACCTGCTTCATTTGCAAATATTTTCTCCCCTTCTGAGGGTTGTCTTTTGGTCTTGTTTATGGTTTCCTTTGCTGTGCAAAAGCTTTTGAGTTTCATTAGGTCCCATTTGTTTATTTTTGTTTTTATTTCCATTTCTCTAGGAGGTGGGTCAAAAAGGATTTTGTTGTGATTTATGTCATAGAATGTTCTGCCTATGTTTTCTTCTAAGAGTTTTATAGTGTCTGGCCTTACATTTAGGTCTTTAATCCATTTTGAGTTTATTTTTGTGTATGGTGTTAGGGAGTGTTCTAATTTCATTCTTTTACATGTAGCTGTCCAGTTTTCCCAGCAGCACTTATTGAAGAGGCTGTCTTTTCTCCATTGTATATTCTTGCCTCCTTTATCAAATATAAGGTGACCCATCTGGTTTGTGGGTTTATCTCTGGGCTTTCTATCCTGTTCCATTGATCTATATTTCTGTTTTTGTGCCAGTACTATAGTGTCTTGTTTACTGTATCTTGGTAATATAGTCTGAAGTCAGGGAATCTGTTTCCTCCAGCTCCGTTTTTCTATCTCAAGATTACTTTGGCTATTTGGGGTCTTTTGTGTTTCCATACAAATTGTGAAATTTTTTGTTCTAGTTCTGTGAAAAATGCCATTGGTAGTTTGATAAGGATTGCACTGAATCTGTAGAATGCTTTGGGTAGTAGAGTCTTTTTCACAATGTTGATTCTTCCAATCCAAGAACATGGTATATCTCTCCATCTGTTTGTATCATATTTAAGTTTTTTCATCAGTGTCTTATAGTTCTCCATACAGGTCTTTTGTCTTCTTAGGTAGGTTTATTCCTAGGCATTTTATTCTTTTTGTTGCTATGGTGAATGGAAGTGTTTCCTTAATTTCTGTTTCAGATTTTTCATATTTAATGTATAGGAATGCAAGTGATTTCTGTGCATTAATTTTGTATCCTGCTACAACCAATTTCATTGATTAGCTCTAATGGTTTTCTGGTAGCATCTTTAGGATTCTCTATGTATAGTATCATGTCATCTGCAAGCAGTCACAGATTTATTTCTTCTTTTCCAATTTGTATTCCTTTTATTTCTTTTTCTTCTTTGATCACTGTGGCTAAAACTTCCAAAACTATGTTGAATAATAATAGTGAGAGTGGGCAACCTTGTCTTGTTCCTGAACTTACAGGAAATGCTTTCAGTTTTTCACCATTGAGAATGATGTTGACTGTGGGTTTGTCATATATGGCCTTTTTTATGTTGAAGTAGGTTCCCTCTATGCCTACTCTCTGGAGAGTTTTTCTCATAAATGTGTGTTGTATTTTGGTGAAAGCTTTTTCTGCATCTTTTGAGATGATCATACGGTTTTTATCCTTCAGCTGTTCAATATGGTGTATCACATTGATTGATTTTCATATATTGAAGAATCCTTGCATTCCTGGGGTAAACCCCACTTGATTATGATGAATGATCCTTTTAATGGGCTGTTGGATTCTGTTTGTATTTTGTTGAGGATTTTTGCATCTATGTTCATCAGTGATATTGACCTGTAGTTTTCTTTCTTTGGTGACATCTTTGGTTTTGGTATCAGGGTGATGGTGGCCTTGTAGAATGAGTTTGGGAGTGTTCCTTGCTCTGTTATATTTTGGAAGCATTTGAGAGGATAGGTGATAGTTCTTCTCTAAATGCTTGACAGAGTTCACCTGTGAAGACATCTGGTCCTGGGCTTTTGTTTGTTGGAAGAATTTTATTCACAATTTTATTTTCAGTGCTTGTGATTGATCTGTTTATATTTTCTATTTCTTCCTGGTTGAGTCTCAGAAGGTTGTGCTTTTCGAAGAATTTGTCCATTTCTTCTAGGTTGTCCATTTTATTGGCATAGAGATGTTGTAGTAATCTCTCATGATCCTTTGTATTTCTGCAGGGTGAGTTGTTACTTCTTTTTCATTTCTAATTCTGTTGATTTGAGTCTTCTCCCTTTTTTACTTAATGAGTCTGGCTAATGGTTTATCAATTTCGTTTCTCTTCTCAAAGAACCAGCTTTTAGTTTTATTGATCTTTGCTATCATTTCCTTCATTTCTTTTTCATTTATTTCTGATCTGATCTTTATGATTGCTTTTCTTCTGCTAACTTTGGGGTTTTTTTGTTCTTTCTCATTGCTTTAGGTGTAAGGTTAGGTTGTTTATTTGAAATTTTTCTTGTTTCTTGAGGTAAGATTGTATTGTTATAAACTGCTCTCTTAGAACTGCTTTTGCTGCATCCCATAGGTTTAGGACCGTCGTGTTTTCATTGTCATTTTTTTCTAGGTATTTGTTGATCTCCTCTTTGACTTATTCAGTGATCTCTTGGTTATTTAGTAGAGTATTGTTTAGCCTCCATGTGTTTGTATTTTTTATAGTTTTTTTTTTTTTTTTTTTTTTTTTTTTTTTTTTTTTTTTACTGTAATTGATATAGCATTTCTCATAGCATTTTGGTTGGAAAAGATACTTGACATAATTTCAATTTTCTTAAATTTACCAAGGCTTGATTTGTGACCCAAGATATGATCTATCCTGGACAATGTTCTATAGCACTTGAGAAGAAAGTGTATTCTGTTGTTTTTGAGTGGAATGTCCTATAAATATCAATTATGTCCATATTGTCTAATGTGTCATTTAAAGCTTGTGTTTCCTTATTTATTTTCATTTTGGTTGATCTGTCCATTGGTGAAAGTGGGGTGTTGAAATCCCCTACTATTATTTTGTTACTGTTGATTTCCCCTTTTATGGCTGTTAGCATTTGCCTTATGTATTTAGGGGCTAATAAGTTTGGTGCATAAATATTAACAATTGTTATATCTTCTTCCTGGATTGATCCCTTGATCATTATGTAGTGTCCTTCTTTGTCTCTTGTAATAGTCTTTATTTTAAAGTCTATTTTGTCTGATATAAGTATTGCTACTCCAGCTGTCTTTTGATTTCCATTTGCATGGAATATCTTTTTCCATCCCATCACTTTCAGTCTGTATGTGTTCTTAGGTCTGAAGTTGGTCTCTAGTAGACAGCATATATATGGGTCTTATTTTTGTATCCATTCAGCCAGTCTATGTCTTTGGGTTGGGGCATTTAATCCATTCACTTATAAGGTAATTATCAATATGTATGTTCTTATTACTATTTTCTTAATTATTTTGGGTTTGTTTTTGCAGATCTTTTCCTTCTCTTCTGTTTCCTGCCTAGAGAAGTTCCTTTAGCATTTGTTGTAAAGCTAGTTTGGTGGTGCTGAATTCTCTTAAGTTTTGCTTGTCTGTAAGTTTTTAATTTCTCTTTCGAATCTGAATGAGATCCTTGCTGGGTAGAGTAATCTTGGTGGTAAGTTTTTCCCTTTCATCACTTTAAATATGTCCTGCCACTCCCTTCTGCCTTGCAAAATTTCTGCTGAAAGATGAGCTGTTAACCTTATGGGGATTCCCTTGTATGTTATTTGTTTCTTTTTGCTTGCTGCTTTTAATATTGTTTTCTTTGTATTTGATTTTTAATAGTTCAATTAATATGTGTCTTGGCCTGTTTCTCCTTGGATTTATCCTTTATGGGACTCTCTGCTCTTCCTGGACTTGATTGACTATTTCCTTTCCCATGTTAGGAAAGTTTTCAGCTATAATCTCTTGCAATATTTTCCCAGATCCTGTCTTTTTCTCTTCTTCTTCTGGGACCTCTATAATTCTAATGTTGGTGCATTTTTTGTTGTCCCAGATATCTCTGAGACTGTTCTCAATTTTTTCATTCTTTTTTCTTTATTCTGCTCTGTGGTAGTAATTTACACTATTTTATCTTCCAGGTCATTTATGTGTTGTTCTGTCTCAGTTATTCTGCTATTGATCCCTTCTAGAGAATTTTAAGTTTCATTCATTGTGTTGGTCATCATTGTTTGTTTGCTGTTTGTTTCTTCTAATTCATTTTTAAATGTTTCTTGTATTTTCTCCATTCTATTTCCAAGATCTTGGATCATTTTTACTATCATTACCCTGAATTCTTTTTCAGGTAGACTGCCTATTTCCTCTTCATTTGTTTGGTCTGGTGGGAACTTGCTCCTTCATCTACTGCATATTTCTCTGTCTTCATATTTTGTTTAACTTACTGTGTTTGGCTCCTCCTTTTCACAGGCTGCATGTTCGTAGTTCCGATTGTTTTTGGTGTCTTCCCCCAGTGAGTGAGGTTGGTTCAGTGGGTTGTGTAGGTTTCCTAGTGGAGGAGACTGGTGCCTGTGTTCTGGTTGGTGGGGCTGGATCTTGTCTTTCTGGTGGGCAGGGTTGCATCTGGTGGTGTGTTTTGGGGTGTCTGTGAATTTGGTTTGATTTTAGTCTCTCTGCTAATGGGCAGGGTTGTGTTCCTATCTTACTAGTTTTTTGGCATGGGGAGTCCAGCACTGGAGCTTGCTTGCTGTTGGGCAGGCTGGGTGTTAGCAGTGAGACAGAGATCTCTGGGATAGCTCTCGCTTATTGATGTTATGTGGGGCCAGGAGGTCTCTGGTGGCCCAATGTCCAGAACTCGGCTGTCTCACCTCAGAGGCTCAGGCCTGACACCAGGCTGGAGAACTAAGACCCTGTCAGCCACATGGCTCAGAAGAAAAGGGAGAAAAAAGGAAAGGAAAAGAATTATTAACATAAAAATAATAATTCAAAAACAGAAACAAAAAGGAAGAGAACAACCAAACCAATAAACAAATCCACCAATGACAACAAGTGCTATAAACTAAACTAAGGTAAACATAAATATCATAAACAAATCAGTCTTAGACAGCAAACCCCAAGTCTACAGTTCCTCCAAAGTCCACCGCCTCAGTTTTGGGATGATTTCTTGTCTATTCAGGTTTCCACAGATGCAGGGTACATCAAGTTGATTGTGGGCATTTAATCCGCTGCTCTTGAGGCTGCACAAAAAATTTCCCTTTCTCTTATTTGTTCGCACAACACCTGGATTCAGCTTTGGTTTTGGCCCCACCTCTGCATCTAGGTCGCCCTCAGGCATCTGTTCCCTGCCCAGAAAGGAGGGGGTTAAAGCAGCAGCTGTTTAAGGGGCTCTGGCTCACTCAGGCCTTGGGGAGAGAGGGGTACAGTAGTCATAATTGGAATGTGGGGCAAGCCTGTGGTGGCTGAAGCCGGTGTGACATTGCAGCAGCCTGAGGCACACTGTGCGTTCTCCTGGGGAACTTGTCCCTGGATCATGGGACCCTGGCAGTGGTGGGTTTCACAGGCTCCTGGAGGTGGGGTGGGGATAGTTACCTGTGCTTGCACACAGGATTCTTGGTGGCAGCCCCAGCAGCCTTAACGTTTCATGCCTGTCTCTGGGGTCCCAGATGATAGCTGTGGCTTGCACCCAACTCTGGAGCTCATTTAGGCAGTGCTCTGCCCTCTGTGGGCAGACAGGGAAGTAATCCCCTCTCTTCACGTACCCCAAAACAGTGGTCTCTTGCCTCTTCAGCAGGTCCTGACATTTTCCCGGACTCGCTCCCAACTAGCTATTGCACACCAGCCCCCTTCAGGCTGTGTTCACGCAGCCAACCCCAGTCCTCTCCCTGGGATCTGACCTCTGAAGCCCGAGCCTCAGCTCCCAGACCCCACCTGCCCCAGCAGGTGAGCAGACAATAGTCTCAGGCTGGTGAGTGCTGGTCGGCACTGATCCTCTGTGCGGGAATCTCTCCGCTTTGCCCTCCGCACCCCTGTTGCTGCACTCTCCTCCGTGGCTCTGAAGCTTCCCCCCCACCCAAACCCCGTCTCTGTCAGTGAAGGGGCTTCCTAGTGTTTGGAAACTTTTCTTCCTTCTCAGCTCGCTCTCAGACATGCAGGTCCCATCCCTATTCTTTCATCTCTGTTTTTTGTTTTTTCTTTTGCCCTACCCAGGTACGTGGGGAGTTTCTTGCCTTTTGGGAGGTCTGAGGTCTTCTGCCAGCATTCAGTAGGTGTTCTGTAGGAGTTGTTTCACTTGTAGATGTATTTTTGATGTATTTGTGGGGAAGAAGGTGATCTCCATGTCTTACTCCTCCACCATCTTGAAGGTCCATCCCTCTAGTTCTTAAATCATATTTATTTTGAATATTTCTTCAAGAGCTTCAGTGGAGAAGTAGAATAAATAATTATTGCTCAATGAGTGTCAACATTATAATCAATACAGCTAAAATTCTTATCTCCTTTATACCTACTACAAGGATAGGTAATCATTGCTTTTCAGCTCCCAGATTACTCATGACATATCCTATGGATACCACAGGACATACAGCCATATGAATGCAAGGAGACCCAAATTATTCCTTCTTTAACATCTCACCACAAATTATACTAGGGCCAACCACTTAAACAAGGTAGAATACATAAAGTTGGATGATATAAAATCATCTCCAATAGGCTTATCTCCAAATGAACTCTGTATTTTAATTTATCACTTGAAGGCACCATCCAATAAGTTACCCACAAAAGCAACTATTTTCCCTAGCCACTATAATTTTGAAGAAAGGAGACTTTTGGCACATTACCTAACACATACTACGTGCTGACAAAAAGTTTCATTTTTAATTTCCTGTCTTTTACTCTGAATAAATCAAGATAATAGACACAGTTTTACCTTTTAAACTTGAGTCTTTATTACCATAGGGCCAGTAGGCATGGTGCACTTATTTCACAAAATAAGAACTCCAGGGTAAAGTAGTGTAAGTAAATGAGATTCAAATATGGAAGTCAGTGCAATAGGAAGTTGAGTCAAACAACTATAAAGTTTGAGAAAAAAGAGAGGACCTGGAGTCATACAGACTTTCCAGAAGGCAACTACTGTGATATCGCACATTGAATGATGGAAGTAGGGCCAGGGTGGTGGCTGTGACAATATTGAGGGAGAATTTGGAAGGAAATATTCCTGTATAGGGGACTGCTATAGAATGTGACTGGATAACATGGGAGGCTCATGAGTCCAGGCTTGATCCACATAGAATAAGAGAGAATGCAGCCAGGTTGCCCTCACATTCAAGGTGGTTTTGAAGCCTCGGACTAAAAAGATTTTGAAAATTTTAAAATAAACTGTGATTTGGAATATGTTGAGTTTTATATGATGTTTTGATAATAAAACAGAATTATCCTAAAGGCAGTTGACCTGGAACTGGAGTTAAAGTATCAGAGAATAGATAACAACATAAGACTCATCTCTCACAGAAATATGTCAAGGAATGGAAGAGAATCTAGGAAGAATTAGGGTTAAAATAAGGGCACTGTATAAGTATAAAATCCATCAAAGTTTGTTCTAAGAATGAGTGCACATTTAATAGTATCAAAGAAGAAAAACAGAGAAATGATGCAAATTGCTCTTTCACATAAAACGCATTGTCAGAATTTTTTTATTTGAAATAAATTCACTTTATTTTAGAAGATATTTCTCAAAGGGATATGTAGTATGATACTCATTCTTCTTAAGGAGGGCAGAAGGTATATATTTATAATATAAAGATTAAAAGTAAATTCACACCAAAAATACATAAGAATTTATAAGCAACTAACTGCTTCCTTGAAACAACATGCTATTCTGATAATTTCAAGCCTGGACCAAAGTTTTGAGTCCTAGAAATAGTTAATCAGCTAGTCCCCTGATCTTGATAGGATCAGAACTTTCTGTAGTTCTGAGTGCCACCATATCTAGAGATGTCACCTATAGGACTAAAGTCATCATCAGAATGAAAGGAAGAAAGAAAAAGAAGGCAGAAGTAAGTAGACAGAGAAAAGAGAAAATGCATTTGCCAAGACTGTGGCCCAGTATCAGTCATTGTTACTACTAGTGGCCTGAAGCAGCAACTAAATCCTCTAGCCTTGTTCTATGGCAAAACAGATATTCTCCCTTTAACACTGGCTGGCCAAAACAGGTCATGGAAATTTTGTTTTATCTTTCACCACATTGTTTTATCAGTTTCTACTTCTAATGGATATAAGTTATACATGTAATCTCCAATATTTTTATCAGCAATAAAAGGAATGATAACTGTCCTACATTATATGTATCAAAATTTAGTCAACTCTCAAAAAGTAACTGCAATTAAAACAGCAAGTCAAGGATGGATAATTCAATCTATACTATTTCACTGGTCAACTGAATGAAACTTCACAAGATTGTATCACACTGTTCATTGTCTTTGGTAATTCTCAGAAAGCCACATTATCATTAGAGTTCATGTGATTGTATGATTTTCAAAGCAGTTTAAAATCACAAACACTGATTTGATTTCTGCAGCGAATGATCTGGATTAACATTAGTCTGGAAACAATTATCCTAGCTCTTTGATATAAAAAGAAGAAATCAATCAAGAATTTCAAAAATACTTTCAAAACAATAGACTTGGCAAATCTGTTTACTGGAACTATAGAAATGGTTGATTCCCACATCTAAGGAGATGAAAAATACATAGACTCACTGCTGAGGACATTAGACACAACAAAATTCTATCTGTGGTGGACCTTGGCAACTCAAATATCTATGCTTACTCACCATTCAGCGTGTTAATAAAGAAAAGGGCAGACTAGCTGAAGAACACCTTAGTAACACCTGAGCTAAAAATGCTGCCCCTTGATGTTTATGTTCAAAATGCCATTTGACATCTATATATTTTGTTAGCAAGACAACTGAGCAATGTCTTATCTTTTTACTTATTTTCCCAGCCATGCTTACTTATATTAAGATAGCTGGGCAAATGTTCGGTTTTGCTTGAGGTTTTTAAACATTAGCATATATCATAATATATTAATATTAATTTTCTCCTGTTGTGAAAAGGATACAGGAACAAACTGACAATCCAAAGTTTAAAGTTTGTTGGTCAAAATAAAGTACATTGGCCTAGAGTAAGGATCCAGTTTTTATGCTTATTAGCTATATAGTCTTGAGTAAATTCTTATTATCTCTGTATGTTTTTTCTCAATTAGAAAAAAATTTGATAAAGACTAAGGCCATTTAAAATTTATTTTTAAATTCTAAGACTCTAATATTAGTCAGGAATTGAAGGCATAAAATTGGTCAAGGTCACACAGTAAAGCAGAGGTAAATATAACAATATGTCAGCAAAACAAATGAAAATGTTTTTATTATTTTAACATTCAGATATGTTAAGATATTCAGAGTCAGACAACTATTTATTCAGTCATTTATTGTTTCTATCATTTATGCTTTCATTAATATACTCTTAGATTTTTCATTTAACATGCATTCTTACAAATCCCCATGTGCCATGCACTGAGTTATGGACCAGAATGGTGAAACTATATGAGTCATTCATACATGCTTTGGAAGACATGTTAGTCTAGTAAGTGAGCTAGGCATAAAAGTGAGTATTAGAATAGAGATGTGAAAATAGTGTTTCACTACAAAAAGTAGCAATGACTTACTGGAACCTGGAGCATTTGACAAAAATGTTCACAGAGGAGGAGGAATTTGAGTTGGATATTGAAGGATTATTTCTATATTCTATTTGTGCCCCCCAGATTCATATGTTTAAAACCTAATGCACCGTGTGATAATATTAGGAGTTGGGCCTTTGGGTTGTGATTGAGTCATGAGGACAGAGCTCTTATGAATGGAATTAGTGCACTTATAAGAGAGGTCCCAGAGAGATCCCTGGCCCTTCTACCCTGTGAGGACACAGCAAGAAGCCAGCAGTCTACAACCCAAAAGAGGGTCCTCACCAGAACCTAACCATAGTGGCACCCTGATCTCAGACTTCCAGCCCCTAGAACTGTGAGAAATAAATTTCTATTGTTTATAAGTCATCCAGTTTGTAGTATTCTGTTATAACAGCCTGAACAGACTAAAACAGTGATGTTTCATGTAATATTGTTACATAACAAGGCTCTTCAAAACTTATTGCCTTAAAACAACAATTAACAATTATCATCAACAACAAAAAATAATCAACCGTTGAGATCTTGAACTTGCAATTTGGGAAGTACTCAGTAGGGAAGGCTCATCTCTGCTGCATGTGACCTGAGTTGAAGTGGCTTGACCAGGAACTGGAAGAGTCACCTTCAAGATGCTTTCCTCCATGATTTGCAAGTGTTCTTGCCTACCTGCAGTGTGGTCATGGGAATACAAGAGTGAGCATCCCAAGACAGCCAAGTGTGTAGTGTTGCCCTTTATAACCTGGCCTTGGAAGTTACAAAATATACTTCAACTGTAGGTACAGGCCTGCCCAAATGCCAGTGGAAGCAATAGTCCCACCTCCCTATAGAAGGAACATAACATCTCATTGAAAGAATAGCCTGTGTAATGAGAGAATTCATTTGTGGTAATCCTGGGGACTACTACCTGCCACAGAGGATTAGCTGTTTTTTTCAGATGAGAAGATAGGTAAGGAATTTCAAACAAACAGATCGGACAAAGACATGGCATAGAAGAGTTTGGAAACTGGATTTATCAACAAGTAATTCCAATGATTTCAATTATTCTTTGTACATAATCACAGTACTTTTTCTAATAATGCTTTATATAACAAATGTAAGCATAAAAGAAAATGAGCAAGTATCATAACATGAATTTTTATCTCCTTAAGCAGTAAATTATACTTAATGAAATTTATTTTATTTTCCAATATAATTTTATTCAGGGGAAATGTCATTTTTATGGAAACCTCAAAGGAAAATTTAGAGATAATAAAACAACTCTATTTAGTGAAGAACTATAAGTAATCTGATTCTGACAAGGATTTACTGTAGAATAGGAGACAAAATGGTTAACAAAGAGGAACATTTCAAAGTCTGAGGAAGTAATTGATCTCAGAAAGGAAGAAGAAGTGATATTGGCCTTCTTAAGTTCATGTAGAAAGGGCATATGTCTCTAGAATATATGGTGTTATTTGTAGCTGCACGAATTACCCAGATAATCAATATGTGTAAGAGATATTTTGATCTTATTGTTGACCATCATTATGGTTTTCAAAAGCATGCAGATAACAATTTCAAGAGTCATCCAATTAATGGTAATTTTATAACATTTTCTTTAGTTGTTTAGGACATGGTAAAACGTTGGAAAGAAATAAAAGGTTAAATTCTTGTCTTGGCTTCGTTTTCTCGTGGAATTTATTTTTATCTCTCCCATTAAGTTCTCTGTTTCCTTGTTTTTACTTTTAAAAAGATTTGGAATGTTGTAAATTATTGAAATATATTAGCTTAAGCTTCATTTTTATTTAGCAGCCATTTTACACAGCTTTTCAAAGGAAGAGTATTTTTTCACATACAATATGAATTTTAATAGCACTACCTCTAACTCTCTCTCTCTTTCTCTCTCTCTCTCTCATTACACACACACTTTCCTTCAATGGCTTGATTTGGGTCCTCTAAGAAACAGATGCTGACAAGGAATTGGATTGCAAGACATTTATTGCAGGAAATTCCTGTGAAGAATAAAGAGTAGTGAGGAGTAGCCTTCAGACTCTAATGCAGGTCTGACACCTCTAATAGGAGAGGACGAAAGAATGAGACTTGGATAGAAAGACTCTCAGACTTCAGCACAAGTCTGAACATTTCAGCTAGGCTAATGAAAGACCAGAACCAAAGTTACCCATTATTCAAATCTCATGGCCCATCAGAATGAGTTGACACTACTAAAGTGGCTATGTTAAATTACTGTTTGGGAATATCCCAGGGAATAGGCAGGCTTAGGGTGAATGCCATTGTGGATTGATAAGGGCAGCAGCTAGAGCTGCCAGTCATCTATGTTCCACAGCAAGCAATCTGAGCAGTGCAAGTTCATGGCTGCCACAAGAAGATAAAACAAATAGGTAAAAGTGACACTAGAAAGAAAGTCTACTCAAAATAACATTATGATTCTGTTGGTTTCACATCTCAAATACAGAATCAGCTGTTATTTTGAATCAAGCTCTAGTATAGGTGGCAAAATATCTGAAAATAAAGAATCAAATTATGGGAAAGAAAGAAGCAGAAGAAATTAGTCAAATGTAGTTATTCACAGTAATTGAGTTCCAGAAACATTAGAAAACCCCAATCAAATTTCTGGCAGCTAATGAATACAGGGCAGATGGTCAGTGTTAGGAGTGAGACGGGAATTTAGTTTCATGAGTTGGAGTAGGATGGTTAGAGTCACCAGGTGCAGTGCTACGTCAGGAGTTGGGAAATCTGAACCCTGCTAGACAGGCAGGAAGGTACAGAGCTGGGAAAGACTGAAAAGTATGAGCAGAGTTTGCTCAGCTGAACTGACAAGGGAAAAAAAAAGGATTTTCCCGGGTTTCATGGACTCTACAAAGCAGAGGAGCCTTGAATCTCAGTGGCAACCACCTTTCCAGTGAGAGCTGCCTAGGGAGGCTACATCCTGACTTTAATTGCTGGAACATTGGAGTTTTGCTATCATTGAGGCATAGCAGGGCTTAGGTTTAGGGCAATTTTAAAATTTGTCTCTTTATGTAAAGTGTTTTAAAATTTTGCCAAGGTACATGTGGTTCTGCATCCTTAGTTATGCCTCCTTCTACTTTGATCTTCCTCTTTTAAAGACTGATGATTGTATTGGGCAACCAAGATAAACCAGGATAATTGCACTATCTGAAGGTCCTTAACTTAATCACATCTGCAAAGTCCCTTCTGCCATCCATATAAGGTAACATATTAATGGGTTATGGAGATTAGGACATAGACATTTGGTAGGAGAGCCATTATTCTCTCTTCACAAGTTCAAGTAACTTAAGTGCACACCAGTACAGAATTCGAGAATATTTATATGAATACAAAAATATTTAGCAATCAACAAAGAAAAAAATCACAATGGCTTGCATCCAATAACAAATTATTAAGCAAAATAAAGCTGAGAAATATGACCCATAATATGTAGAAAACTCAAGACTTCCCTGGTGGCACAGTGGTTAAGAATCCACCTGCCAATGCAGGGAACAGGGGTTCAGGCCCTGGTCCGGGAAGATCCCACATGTCACAGAGCAACTAAGCCCATGTGCCACAACTACTGAAGCCTACGCACCCTAGAGCCCATGCTCCGAAAAGAAAAGCCACCACAATGAGAAGCCCACACACGGCAACAAAGAGTAGCCCTGCTCACTGCAACTAGAGAAAGTCCACTAGCAGCAACAAAGACCCAATGCAGCCAAAAAATAAATAAATAAAATAAAATAAATAAATTTACAAAAAAAATATGTAGAAAAATCAACAAAATGAAGTGGACCCCCAAAATGACTGACATATTAGAATTATTAGAAAAGAACTCTAAATCACTTAGTAAAACTCTGTTCAAAAAGTTCAAGTTGAGTGAAACTTTGAATGTGTTTAGTAAAGAGAAGTTATAAAAAGATCTAAATTGAAATTCTAGAGATAAAAATCTCTGTTTGAGAAGAAAAATACACTGAATGAGATTAATTACAGATTACACCTTTTAGAAAAAGATTAGTGATGATGAAGACACAGTATTATAAATTATTAAACACACAACAAAGAAAAAAGACTGAAGAAAAAGTAAAGAACGTCACTGACTCACTGAAACAAGATGAAAGCATTTTTTAGTAAAAAGAAGGATAAGAGAGTAAGAAATGATGAAATTTTGATAACTGGATGGCTACCAAGTCACCACTGCCAGGCATGAGACAACAACTGCACTGATTTCAGTTACTGGAGATTAAGGTAACCAATGGAATTTGGGAATGACACATCCAACTTCTGAAGAATTGGTTCAATTGATACATAAGGAAATGTAAAATGACAAGACACAAGCTAAACATACAATCAGTTGGTTATTGTTATCTCTAATAATTTAAAAATGGAATTAAAGGCTGTGTTGGGGCAAATCTTGGCCTTGTGCTGAGCTCAAATTTCTGAGTCCAAGCAATGGCTATTAGCCTCAGGGCTTGTACCAGAGGGGGAATTAAACTGGAACAACACAAAGTATCTCTATGACCTCTGGTTATCAAGACAGTAGTCCAAGTGGTGGGGCTAGGAGAATCCAAGAAACCCCTGAAACCAGAAGATATAGTGTAAAGGAGTTGTCTTTTTTTTTTTTTTTTTTTTTTTTTTTTTTTTTT